>NC_091944.1:33893320-34078320 GCF_041260155.1 Ptychodera flava | reverse complement strand
ACGTACAAGAAACGTAATTCCTTCGTTTTACTTGAAACCCCTCCCCTCAAAACGAATGTTTTTATGCAAAATCAATTTCGTATTATGATCCCGTTTCTGACAAACCCACACGCACCTCTCCGATCCTCACGTCCATGAAAAAATACCGGAAGGGCACATTAATTAATAAACCTCCACTTTACGCGTTTCACTTTTTAAGACATGGAACATTTTAGTGTATTTTGCACGTAGGAAAATGTTTCACGTACATGTTTCACGTTGAAAAAGCATACAAGTTTTTATTTCACATTTATGTCTTTTCGTTGTCTTTTCTGTCTCCGTATTTTGTGGTCATTCTGTTCTCGATGAACGCGAAGGTAGTATTGCGTTCTCGCTGCAAAGTCGCACTTACAATACAATAGACGAAAATCCTTATGCGATTTTGACGCACACAAAACTAAATGAGCTTTTTCCCCCCCCCCCCCCTAAACGAAAGAATTACGTTTGTCGTGCGTCAGCTTTTATTATCGACGGCCCCTTAAGCAGAGAGCAAGTGATTTATATCTGCGGTGTCATACAATGTTGAAACTTTGAAAATCCATACGTAATTTGCAGGATATCTGGAGCGCAACCCTGAATTGCCATCGTGGACGCATACCGAAACAGTGTGTTCACCAGTCAGTTATCCATATACCTGGCCCGACTTTTTAGCCATGTAAGTACATTGTATACTTAGTAGGTTATACAGCGGCTGTCACCCACTTTACCTGTCAGAAGACTTTATTTATTTATTTATTTGTGACAAAAGTCAAGGGTCATGGGCAGATTTTCATTCATTTTAACGACTTCCCAATACGCAGACACGTTCCTGATATGAATTATGAACTACTTCGAAAGAGGGATAAAACTGCAGCAAATGGAAATTGATACAATAAAATACTAATCGACCAGCGGTAGATAACAACATCTATTAAAAGCCGAGGGTGAAAACACGGACGTTGTGGGCTAAACTCCTCGTCAGCACCCACGATATGAAAATTTCTTGTGCGATTTTCAAAGTACATTATGTAAAAGTGTCCAGTTTTTACTGTTGCAACACATCCTCTACATAAGAGTGTGCTACTTTTTAGCCAGTGTTGATTTTTTAATTTTAGTCCTGCCTATAAATGATCAGTCAACAATACCAGCGTATAATATAAGCAGTATGTCTTGTTTGTACTGCAAGTAATAATTTATACCTAAACATACCAAACCGAGAAGAAGCATGAAATCTTGTTTAATAGATTAAAATAATAAAAGAATATTTTTGAGTTGAAATATTTAGGTTAGTCACTTGCTCTACAAGAATATGCAAGAGTCTCAATACAGGGTTTTATGAGGTAGGAACAAAGTAGCGTTTATTCTACCTATTGGCTGTACATCGTCATATGAAAACTCCAATGTTTTCCTCGTTTCCCTACAGTAAATCTTTTAAAAAGCGAAATGCACCTCCAGATCAGCTTTTCGGGCAGTCAGACTGCCACAATGCTTTTCCTGCCTGCTGCTTGTATCGTGTCATTTTAAGTGATTGTATGGAATTTTTACCTCTTGGTATTTTCTGTTTTAAGGCTGGTTCACAAAAAAACAGTGAGAGGGGCTGAGGGAATTCAGGGGAGACTTCACATTTTCGGGGCGGTGGAGGGGGACATGAAAGTTTTGCTGCCTATAGGGAGACCTGAAAATTTTTTTGTTTCCATTTATCTTTACATATTTAAATTCTGAGGTTTGTCAGGTAATTTAATGAAAAATTAATAACATTTTAATGTCATCCAATTGTTCTAATGTTAGTAATAATTAAACAAAATCTAGAACACTTTTGTCACATTCCATGACCTTTATCTGGAAAAAATCTAAACATTTATGATTTTTCATACAAGAAAGAAACGTGTAATGGGGCAGCAGCTGCAACTGTTGATAGTTTTATTCAATATTTCTATGCAATATATCAAATACAATCATACTTTCTCGCTACAGTATGCTGAAACACACAATATTCAATGTGTCGACAAACCCTGTATATATGAATATGTATTCGATTATAATTGAATTAAATTCCAGACTGAAAGTCATTTGTCAATGATACAAATGCACAGTACACAAACACTGCAGGCTGTGTTGGCAAGCTGAGTTTTGGACACTTAAACATGCCGTAGGGAGTAGAACAAGATAACGGTTGTATAAACTGAACAAAAATATTATCAAATAATCAAAGTTAATACAGCTATTCTTCATGCTACTGCAGGGTCAATGTCACTCAGCAGTAACAGAGATAACTCTGACTCTGATTTAGTTGAGAAAGAGTTTCGGTCATATGACGCTCATGACAGTAAAAACTTGTACATAAGATCAGACCAGAGAGCAACACATTATATGGAAGACCAGGAAGCTTGAAAGTTATCAGGGATTTTGACTCTGGCATATGAGGAATACGGTAATCAAATATTAAAGGAACTAGATGGGGTCATCATGCTTGATTTTCTAAATTTTCACATTCTCATCGTAAAATAACAGAAAAATAAAACTTTGAACAGTAAAGACACTAAAATATAATATTTAAATACAAAAACGTGTGACTGAATGGAATTATCTATTTTCTTCCAAATTTGCCATTATTACACCCAAAATGCTAGAGATTAAAACGTTTATTTTATGGAATATTTTAATCTTCCAGTATTGTCAATTTTGAGCAGCATCTAATACATATATATTTTTTTTTGGTATTTCACTTTGATCAATTTTTCACAATTTGGCAAAATGTAGCCAGGAATTCACAATTTGCAGACACTCTCATGATCGTTATCTTGTGAGCTCTTCAGCTGGTGCCATTGACTCGGAGTTGGATTAAGTCAAATCGACTTATACTGACAAATCCAAAAATCCACTGAATGCATTTAATAATGAATCAATGTAAGAATTGCCGTATAGGAATATACCTCTACAAACTGCTAATAACAGGTAGTATCGAACATCTGCGAGTAGAACTGCCCAATACATGTCTATTTTTCTTTGCGTACATCCCTAATATGTATGCGGCTATATAATTACTTAGGAACTTGAAAAATTGTGATCATGTATACGGGGAACTTAAAAATGTTTGAGGGTAATGAGGGGGATCTAAAAAAGGTTTCAATCGCAATTCCTCAAGCGCCCACCGTTATTTTTGAACGCAGCCTAATGTCTCATCTGAGAGAGGACGCTCTTTTCTCAGGAATCATTCAACAAAAAAACCATGTCCTAATTTATATATGTAGAATGAGATGCGACTTGTTTGCTGTGCTTGTGTTCACAATTCCTGAAAATTATTCTGCTGATATTACGCTTGTTCATTTTACATTCGGATGCATTTACATAAGATGCGAACTGAACAGACGACTCTTAGAAACTGAAGTTAAAACCTTCAGTTCAGAGCTAATGCAAAAATTCAAATGTGTCCTCGCAAAAGTCAGCGTTATCCTTGAATCACGTTGCGAGGAAGTTTGTCCATATGGTATCATGCAATTTACAAGAAACAAATTCAAACCTTGCATTTTGTTGTTCTTTTCCAACTTTGGAACTCATTGTACATGTCAGGTTCCCGGTTTTTGGGATATAGTACTTCGAGTTGAAACCAAACAACGATTCAATGAATGAAAATACTGCAGCCACTAGAGAGCTCATATTGACCACATAAGGGGCAAGAACAGTGCAGTGGTATACACACTGTGCCTGGAATGGTAACATTTCACATTTGTACACAATATTTGCAAACATCCAAAAACGACGTCGAAACTTGCAATCAAACAGTCATACTCTTTAGGGAGTTTTCATCGATAGCTTGTTTCCTTTTAGATTTGTGTGTGTAGTGCTGGCAATATTTATCGTGTGCTGTACAATATACGACATAATGCGACGAAGGAGAATCAAGGAAAGGGAAAAGGACCTCTCGAAGAATTCTCCGGAAAGCAGTGGACTTGAAAACCCAGAGGATAATGGGCAGGTTCAAGAGCCAGCGGACGGACCAACGCCCGCTCAGAGCCATGCTACTTTGACAGCTGAGGTTACTATTGAAGAACCAAATCAGCCTCCAATCTCAGCGAAGGACAAAAAGGGTAAGCAGATGATGACACTTTTTGTCCTAGTTCCATCTTTTTCTCGATACCTGCGTACTACATTTCTGAAATAAGTTGCCAAAACATCAGTTCTTAGTCAATTTTTCTCTTGTCTGGCTAACCTTTCTTCAGGCCAACCCAACCTATCCTTTCTTATAAGTTCTATCTTGAGGTCTGAGTGTGTATTTCGAGATTACCGTATAAGATATCAAAGATTTGAACATTATTCATATGAGAAGCAATTAGCACCCGTTGTTTTGAAATATCTCATTATAAAGCTTGTATATGTATCTCCTCGATGTCATGTAACTTAATACCATTCTCTGGTATTCGAAGATGTAGATCCGTCTTTACGATAGACATTTAAATATCTGAATCTTTCTACCAGAAAACACAGGGCACTGTGTTCAATTTTAGAAAAAAGTTTAATAAGACATTTCCACGACGTTGGACGAAGAAACCTCAACAGAGTGACAGTTTTTCAATTGCTTCTCTCTTCTCTTTAGGCAAACTTGCCGACGTTGCCATCGCATTCTCTGTCCTTGACACTAGCGACAAAATCTTCAATATGAATCAAGCCAAGGGAAGTATCGGATGTTTGAACGGTATACGTGTTATCAGCATGTTTTGGATAATAGTATTCCATACCTGGCTATTAATCGCATCGCCCGCATATCTCAGTGAGTACCTTCAGAGTTATTTGTGTCTTCCTCAGAACTGTGAGCGAGAAACATAACAAAGTGAACGCACCTGCATGAAACAAACATTTAAAATTTTGCGTCAAGTGGTCACTGGCAACGATGTAAGAAAAAAGCTCTGACCATCAAAGGCACCTTAAATGTAAAAGCATCTGGTATATAATAATGTAACTGTATTTACGGGTGTGTGTAACTCGAAACTGAAAGACTTAAACCATCGTTTGCAAATTGCTAAAAAGGAAACTTCAATTCGTTCTTCACCAAAACAAAATTGTGAATAAAATTAGAGGTCATCTTAAAAAATTTGGTAATAGAGAAACGAAGTCTCTTAAGAAAAGCAACCGACATTTAATAATCAACATGGCCGCTATACCTGTGTTGACTCTATGGGGAAAAGTGCATTTTGATTGTCACAAAAACAAGGCAGTGAAAACTTGGTAGTATGGAAGTTTTATTCACAGTATTTGAGGGTTTGAATATCTGCACCGAAGCGCCATTGGCATAGATATCGTCTTGTCTCAGTATTCATTGAAACGTTTTATATCATCCCCAGGAAATGTACGTCAGGTGATGGAGCATGATAGAGCCAAACTTCCAGCTCAAGTGTTATTAAATGGTGAACTTGGGGTAGAAGCGTTCTTCGTACTCGGGTAAGTTACAAGCACACAAACTAGCTTTTCAGGAATACCTGTGATACGACCCCTGTCTACACCCTCTGTGACTGGCGCCGATTAAGGACGATCGTAAGCCGAGGGCATATAAAATAAAAAAAACGGGACAATTAGAAAATATGTACTTGTGGGCAACTAAAAGTAAACAGCGTTTACCCTTTTTCTACCCATAAGTAATGTTTATACATGTAAATATGAGAACTGATGACAATATAAAAGTGGGAAGTTGACCACTTGACTTTTGTGCCTTTTTGAAGATTGTCCGATCTATAAATATGTATACCAATATTATGACAGTATTTCACATCTCCAAAGATAGAAATAATCGCACACAGTCTCTGTTTGTATAATATCTGTGTGTATTCCATCTTGATAATGATGAAAACCACATGTGTTTATGTATGAATTTTTGAATGTAACTTGGTAATATTGGTAAAAAACTAATGTTAATTATCTCTTATAGATATTTCATGGAACTGATAAGCGACTTTTTTATAATTACTTCCCTAGTGGTCTTCTGGTATCCTATCTTACTTTCAAGAAAATTGAAGAGAGTGGTGGATTAAAGAAAGTTAGCTGGTTACGCTTTTTCGTCCATCGTTATCTGCGACTCACACCGGCCTACGCATTCATTCTTCTGTTGTATGCCACAATAACTATACACATGGGCGAAGGTATCTGGTGGCCATATTTGTGGCATACAACTCGGGTGCCGTGTCAAAGGTGGTGGGCAAACCTACTCTACGTTAATAATTTCATTCCTTTTCCTGGAAGTACCAGTGAGGTGAGATTTAATTAGTATATCGAAAACGTTTTGGCTTGCACTACCAAGCAATGTAACATAATCCCTGTAAACCGTCATTTCTATGTGCATATGTGCGACTCACTATTCCGAGGTAAACGAATGCATATGCTTGTGGTGACATCCTATTTTTAAGTTGGTCAAACTCTTGACTCAGATTCTCGACTGATGAATTCCACAAGCCAGTTTCCATGTCAGGATTCGTGTTATATTATTAAATGTCTTACATGGATATTGCAAGTAAGGGCTCATACCTTATATAATTATTTGGAGGAAGGTAACATCATTTGACTTTGGATTTCCTCCGTCCCATAACTGAAAGATATATGTCTTCTTTTCTGAATGCACCAGTGGTAGTGTCATGTACTTGATGGCAAACCCTTGTATATACCCATGTATGTATTGATTTTATAGAGTCTGTTTTCTTCTAAACATCTTCCTTTCCCACTTTTGGAATGCACCCGCTAGTTCATCACAGGGGCTTGTGAATGGCCATTTAAAAGATAATAAAGAATAATGATATTGTGTACGGGCTTTTTCTTGTTTCTCGCATAACGTTTCCTCCCTCTGTGAGTCATGATGGGTCAGTGTTAATTATGTATGCAGTATGCAGTGCGCCCTTCTTTGGTGACCTTTTCGTATAGTATTTCTGACTTGACCTCCATAGTGTCAGTATACATGTAAGCATCGTATAGCATGCCAAAATTCCAAATGGGACGCACTGCATACTGCATACCTAATTAACACTGGGCCGCAGCACTGATTCGTCATATCTCACAGAGCGAGGAAACATAGGGCGAGAGGAGAGAAAAAGGGAAAAAAGGCTCGCACACAAAACTAGGTTTAATGGCATTATTCTTTATTGTCTTTTGGTTGGCCATTCACCAGCGTCTGAGCTTTTATACACAATCGCTGACAAAAGAGGCTTGTGCCTAGATAAAACTTCAACAACAGCACTAGTACTTAATTACGGAACTCATAAAAAAGAGAATCGACTGTCCTACTGGTCATGAAAAAATGCACTGCTTGTTTTACAAATATCGCTATTTTTTCGCTGTTATTTACTAAAAAAATGCTCGTTGTGTTCTGAAGTAACTCCTTATTTTTATTTTGGTTTCTTTAGTGCATGGGCTGGTCTTGGTATTTATCCGTTGATATGCAGCTGTATATTATCAGTCCGTTGTTCATCGTCCTTTTGTACAAGTAGGTTGTCTTCTCTTCCTGTTCTACTGTTCATGCTTTATGTATGGAAAACTTATCACATCAGTGTCGCCATGTGATGTACCTACTTTGAGTCCAGCGGAATAAGAAATGTTTTCCGTTTAATTTGCTACATCATCGTTACGCCGTAACTTAAGACTAAGGACTATGTGCTCATACAATTAACCGCAAGTTTTCGCTTTGGCAATATCTGTATTGTTGAAGAGTCAGGCACTGGTGTCACGCAGTTGATATTTTGCATAAATCGCACATTAATCTAGCCGGTGAATGTACCGTTGTCCTTTCTGCGTTGCAGTCGCTGGGTCATCGGCATCGTTGTTAGTGTCATCACCACACTGTGTTCCTTTGCCATATCCGCTTACTTAAACTACGCCTTGCGCAGGTCCCTAGGGAGCCAATCAAGGTATGTAACTGCAAGTACGCTATCTTGTCCGTCAGTTGTAAGAGAGAGATATGTTACTCTGGAAGATACACGATGCAAGTGCCAGGACTTGGTATAGCAGCTTATCTGCTGCTTATTGTAAAATAAATGAATAATTACCATTGCAATTACCATGGTAATTATAGGATATCACTATACTGTTCCGCACAAGTTTGCATGTAGAGGAGATTTACTTCGCTATTTCATGACCATAAGTTGCCGTTGATACAACGTTGCGTACATTCTTCAGCAGAACCGAAGTCTCAAATTATTTTATTTCAGCTGCCAAGAAAAAACTTGAAGTATCGGAGAATTACAGGCTTTTATCCAGTCATTGACAATGTTAATGGGCAATTATGGGCACTGTAACTTTTTGTTTAATTCACACTAGATATGGAGAACCCTCATTGCCAGAAGGAGCGTGGCTGTACACAAAACCATACTACAGGATAACTCAATATCTTATCGGTATTGTCCTCGGCTATGTCTTGTTTCGACTGAAAGGAAAGAAGGTCAAAATTCACAAGGTAAATGGAGAATTGCAGATGTGCTACTACATGTACGGTCCGTGGTGTTACAATTTCACCTTTGTCTTGTTACACATTTCATACCAACCCTGTGTCCAGGATAAAGCACGATTACAGCGATATATGCTCAGGTTATTTATCATCTTCAATGAACCTCATGGCAAATTTAATGGCAATTGTTTTGCTGTGTCAACTTTCCTTCTTTCATCGGAGATTGTAACTCCGCACACTAAACTAAATTTCAGCCACATTCAAACGTAAAAAGCTTAAAAACTGTCCCTTGAAGGAATACATATGGTCACCAAAGACCTGTGGCATTGCAACACTTTTTGCTTGTTGCGTTGTTTGGCTATATGTAAAATCTTCGGCAAGCAATTGCAGAAAGATTATCTTTGTTCCAAGCGTCAACTTTTTATGTACTGGAAAATGTATTTATATTACCTCGAGCGGCCACACTTTTTAAAACGACTTCACCACATTTTGACCTCTCTTGTTGCTATGAATCAACAAAAGAGCAATGATATTTACCTGCCACATGAAATGGTAACAATTGATACATTGATTGATGATAGTCATCTTTGTTGATAGTGACCTAAATCTATCCCTGGATCCTGAAATCACCCGTCCACTTTGCCTTAATAGACAAATTTTCGTTCGTTTACTCTTGGAATTACAAAGGATATCTTAATTAGTAACTTCAAATCGTCATTTTCTTAGAATGATTTTACCACGATTTCAGGTTCTCAACATCTTCATCTGGATCTGCAATACAGTAGTTGCCTATCAGGTCATTTACGGTACATATATTACAAGCGATGAAAACCCTGCCCCACAAGGAGCGGCAATTCTCTACCTTTCCATCCACCGATTTTTACTTTCTGCTTGCATCGGATGGGTTATATTTGCTTGCGCCACCGGAAATGCAGGTATGAGAAGTATAACAAATATTTCCACTACTATCAGAAGGCGTTGTGCTTTCTCCCTTGCGAACATATTTTAGATTATCAAGTTTTAGCGAAAGTTTTAGCTTAATTATTTTTAAGGCCTCTATCAAATGTTGAATGCCAGGTATAGGAAAAGACTTTGTTCGGCGAAGTTCAGCAAAACGTATCGAAGTACTAGTATACGGCAGACTGATAGTTCCATGCAGTTATGTATTGGTCGGGGGGATACGGACAACGTTTCTGTGCAAGAGAGAATGCTAACGATTATTTTGTTCTTCGGAATCGCTTTGAAGTCTATTCCTGCTAGTTTTGACCTTTAGAAAAATTCCGCGACGAAATACTTGCATTTCAGTTTTCTTCGCACTGAGTGATGTTGCTCTTATATCCCTATTAGGCCTAATTTCTATTTTGTGACAAATATTTACAAAAAAACTTCCAGGGAAACAATCAGTTAGATAAACGTATTTTTATCTGAAGATACTAAAAACAAAAGCCGCTTTTCAGACCTATAGTTTAAGCCCACGAAATCTAGGGAGCAATTTTTTCTCTAAGTTATGTTTGTATTAGTATTTTGTATAGCCATCCATTTAAAATGGAGTGTGTTGCCCCTCGTTGGTCATTTGGACCTCTCTGGTGACCAAGAATTGCTTAGGTACCTCGTGTGGTTAAAGCATACATAAGAAAAAAACGAAAGGTATTGCGATTGACAAACATTCCATCCTCAAAACGAAAGTTTAGTAAACAACTAAACTCCGGGGACGAAATTATGATTAAAGCTAAAACGCAACATGATGAATTGCTGAAGTAAGATGTTCAAAGTTAAGTTGATCGTTGGTGCAAATTTCCATACGATAATCGACTCAGAGCCTTTGCTACTCCTATAATAAATGCAATTTGTTTTGCTCGTAGTTTAACGACTCACGGTCCCTGTGATCGATGTATAGGTTGCTTTCATAAAACATTCAAATGGCATAATTACTAAAGTACGTGTAAGTCTCATAACTTTTACTGTATTTAATTTAGGACCAGTGGATCAATTCCTCTCCTGGCGTGGATGGTTGCCTCTTGCTCGTGTGAATTACTGCGCTTATCTGTTACATTTAACCGTGATATTAATGTACACTTGGAGTTTGAAATACCTGTGGTTTTATTCGGACTTTAACATGGTGAGTATGCACGGAATTCCACTTTCAAAGCCACCTAAGGCAACTTCAACTCCAGTTTATCCAACAGCGCGGCTTAGGCGAACAATTCCCAAATTCAAAACTTCTGCCGGTCAAAAGTCTTTCTCTTACCGTGCAGCGAGTATTTAGAACAAAGCCCCCTGAGATTTGAAAGTTATCCTCTTTCAAAGTAAGTTGCGCGATCATCTCATAATGATATTATAGAAATAACTGGCGACGCGCTGACCATTAACGTTTTTTTGTGGGAAGGGGCGAGAGGAAAGCCAAAAATTAACGGGCGAGGCTCCCGAGCCCGTTAATTTTGGCTTTCCTCGGGCCCGCGCCCACAAATAAACGTTAATGGTCAGCGCGGAGTCTGTTATTTCCATATATTACCAACGAATCCAAGAAAACGTCAAAATTTGCGAAAATTTCCCACACGAAAGACAACGGGGCCCCAGAACTTGAATTACACAAAATGTTGTATTCACTGAACAGTGACGTGCTGCGTTATATGACGAGTTGTGTAAAAATAAACAAGTCTCACTCTCAGGTCATCATTCTATTTAACATCTTTATTATTTAACACGGCAAAGGTCAACCATGAATACGTGTACAATGTACAGTAGGTCAAAAACGCAACTTCTGCACTTTAAAACTTGAAACAATGTAACAAAACTCTTAACAACATAGCGTCGCCACGGCAAAATTTTATCAATAGACATTGCGGTGCGGTCACGCCGCCATGAAAACGACCGTTCTGACGAGCTCTAAACTCTCGCTTTATTTTGTTGGACGCTTTTAATTCGATTTTTAGTCAGCTGGATGATATTATTGTCAGTGTTACATCTTGCTTGCACTGGAATTGTTCTCGACTTGAATTGTATTGACATTGACAGTGCAATACTGAAACAACGCGGGAATACCGTCGACTTGGTTGCCAGTTGCTCTTGGAGTAGTTTGGGTACGCTCCGGGATCAGGACATCGGTGCTAGGATTTTTCTCAGAGAAGCTGCTTCTGGCACTGGGTAAGCTCGATTTTTCTCCAGTCGTGGCCGAGAAAGGGTCCCTGACAAACTTCTGCGTTGATCCGCTGTTGCACCGGTGACGTAGTGTTTACGGACTCCTCGTTCCGGTGGCCGGTAACTTTCATGATGAGGTGTGTACTCACATTTTGACCCGCTAGAATAGTGGCAGCGGTTGCCCGCAAACAGTGGTTTGTGTAAACCATCGATAGATTATTTTTTAGCAGCTTTACTGATATCCTTCATCATGTCTCCCAATTTTTTTGATCCCAAAGGCGCGTTATAATACCAGATAGGAGCGCTGTGGTCGATGAAAGTGAGCGGACGCTGGAACATGGCGGTCTGCTTGGGGTGTAGCTTTGACAGGTACAATTTTAGAGCTCTCACAGGACATTTTGCGCTGCCCGGTTGAGCGTACATACGTTTTTCTTCAGCCACATCATCTCGCGGATTCAAGGTGCCCTGATGATTTTTATTTTTTTCGTTGTACGCCATTCTAACAAATTCAGCGCCGATGTCATCATGCTCAAACACGAGTGATGATTTTGTCATATCACGAAGTCTTTCACGACCCCTGCGGCAGAAATGAACCATGATGTCAAACAAAACTTTGCGTATACAAGGCTAGAGGCGTATCGACAAAACACCGGATTCCATCAATTTAGCAAGATCTCCGCGTTGGATAGCTGACTTGTGAGTTGAGATATCCTTGCCCTCACGTTTCAATTTCTTTATTAATCCCACGAATACATGGTTGCTCGAATTAAATTCACGATCGCGTAAAATATTTATGGGACGATTGTACGGCACGCTGGTCAAATGACGATTTATAGCCGCCCTTATGCCGACCAGGGAAGATTTCGCGTAATCTTCGCCGCTCCGTGTACACAGACTGGCATAAAACTCTCGCAGCTTGTTATTGAGATCGTCGACAGGTAGAATTTCGAAGTTCTCCGCAAAACCCTTCTCTCTCAGCCAACCTAAAATTTTAAAAAATGACAAAAAGCTATACTTATTCACGACGCTACTCAACAAAGGTAAATCAAATGATATCGTTTTAATATCAATTAATATTTTAGAGAACCGGTATTTTACGATACTCACATTTGAATTGGTTGACACCCATTTTGTAGCTCGCTTGGTCGTCTGTTCATTCGGTTTTTCTCGATTTCTATGATTTCATCTTCAGTACGGGTACGAAATCTTTTCTCACCTTCTCTGCCTTCGAAATCGAATTCAATCAAATTTTCTCCACTGCTATCGGGTCGTACAACACGTTCGAAATTGTTAATGTTTAGCATGATAACTGGTTCCATGGCGAAAATATCGGATTGTATTTTACAACACGACGCGACGTATGCTACAGTACGGTATGTCAGTGACTCTGAGTGAGTTGTACAATATTCGCGACGCAGTGTCGTGCGCTGTAAAAATTTTGCAAATCAGGTAATTTTTTGGAAAAAAGAGTCTGAACTTGGCCCACAAGTGCTCCATTTTATTTTATGATTGATTATGATCTTTCTAAAAATAACAATTTACATTTTATCTTTAAATTTACGATGTTTACGTTGTTAGTATTATTATTCATATTCACGGGCATGTAAACAGACCATTACTGTGTATTTGTAGTCAGTCACGTGGTTCAGCTCGACCAATTAAAATACGACAGACAGAGCATGGTAATATAATTCACATTAAAGTTCCTATTTGAATTTAAAAAATATTTCTGTCATGTAATGGCAATGTTACTCGTCTTTATTTTGTACAGTTTTGAGTTCTTAGCGGGTTCTAATGGAAACAATGATTCGATTTATAACTCAGATTGCCCTCATTTAAAAAAATATAATATTAATAATGAGATATGTATGCGGACGACACTGTTACGTTACACTTGTCAGCTGGTCAGCAAACTGCTCCTTGTACAAAGTCACCAATGAAAGAAGTAGAAATATTAAAATATTTAATAAATGACAGCTGAAAAGTTGGAAATCCATCCACCATTTTGCTGTGCTTAGCTGATCAGCTTCTAGAATAGAACAATACAAATAAGTGTTCTAATCCTCACTGTGTGCCCCTCTGCATGGGGACACAATTCTTTTTGTCATGATGACAAAGTTTAACACACAACACAGATTTATTCCTTGCAACCGGGCCACTAGGATTGACTATAAAGAACTCTGTCGACTCTTGTCTTCTCCCTCAACAGCATACCTTCTTTCCATCGAGAATAGAGTTTTGACCTCCGATATCTTTGGAAAGTTTAAGAGAACTGTGATAACAATACTTGATGTAGAGTAAATATTCAAATCACGCTTCATCATCATTTTCGTAAAAAAATGAACGATTTGTAAAAATACCGTAAAGCAGAAAAACAAACATTGAGTTTTTTTCTTACACCTTCCATCAGCGTTGAATTATCCTAAAGACCTTCAGTTTCATTGAAGGGATTCAATAAGATTACTGAGATTTACCAGATCCTTACGACGTATATTGTTTCCTGCATTCTAATCATTAAATTCTGTCGTTTGCGTCTCTTGTACACAGGCCGTGGTTTCGATAGCAATGGTCGCCATAACTTACGCTCTCGCAGTGGTCTTCACCATGGTGATAGAGATACCGATAATTGGTCTGGAAAAGATCTATTATCTTAACAAGAACAAGAAGAACAAGTGATAATGTTAAATGGTGTTGTCTCTCCAGATATTACACAAATAAATGATTTAATGTAGGCTATCCCACCTCTCTGAATGCGGACAAACTGTTCGCTACAGCACAATACGTCGAACGGATGCTAATAGAAACTTAAGGTTTAATTACACGTACTGGAGTGCACGTCTGACGGCAGCGTAGTGGCGTATACGCGTATCCGTACTAAAGTAAGAATTTTCGGTATATTTGTGGTCTCCTGATGGTTTTACTGCGATTCGAGTTTGTGCAACATATGCGTAAAATTAATTTCCTTATATGACGACTATTCTTAAAATTCCAACAACCCTGAATTAAATCGGTCGATTTTCTTTGATACGTTTATTTATGAAGTTTACTGGAATATTTGTCCATGCATCCACACGTGTCGGGAAATCATAGCAAGTAACTCTGGTATAAACTCTACAAAATGTTCTCATATAAAAAGTGTTAGCTATTACATCAAACAAATTGAAAGCAGTTTACACGAAATTCAGACTACGATACGCGTAGAAATGTGGTTTGCCGTTGCGAACGTCTGTGTCACACGTTTGCGACGTCTTGTTATCACGTGACACAGACGTCACAAGTACTAGTGAACACAAATACGTGTAACTAAACCTCTGCAATGCTCGGCAAGACAGCTAACCATCAGTTGATACTGCATATTAAATTAGAGCTTACTTCAAATCACGTGTCTGACAAGGCAGTATACATGTCTCTCACCCTTCCGCCATTAATCTAGGCACAAATTACTATTTACATAGTTAGTTGAAGACGTTTTGTAAAATAGGCGAAAGAGTTATATTTTTTTAATTTGTGTGTGTGTGTGTGTGTGTGTGTGTGTGTGTGTGTGTGTGTGTGTAGATTTAAGAAAATGTTTCTAGAAGGGCTTCTTTAGAGCCCACTCTTTGTAAAATTCGTTGCATGATATCCGTATTTCAAACACTGTATATTATGTTACTTTAGATACGCAGTATTTAAAGATATTTTCAAGGAGTAGGTCTGCAGGGTTTATTGACTTATGCGTTCACTTGATCCAGTTGGACACAGCGTGATACTCGAAATCATTTAAGACCCATTATCTGGATTTCAAATAGAGGCTGAAGATTTATTAACTTTAAAAATAATGTAACAAAAGACATTTGTAGTGTGTATCTGTATTATCGCATATTTTCAATGAATTCGTATTTTATACATTTTAACTGAAAGATGTCATATCTGATCAGGGACACTCTATCGCTCTTAAGTGATAGGCTACTTACGTTCTGCAGTCGGGAACTATAATCTGAATTTAAAATCCGAATGTGCTCTGACTGGTAATCTGACGCCAGGACTGAACATCAACGCAACACACTACCTGAACATTTCCCGCATCATATTGTCTGACTGTCGTCTGCAGCCAACCTTGAAGGTGTACAATTTACGGTCATGAATTCTGACGCATTGCATGATCGAAAGGGTCAAGAACAGAGGGCATATGTGGTTTCTTTCTAAAAAGTTTACAAAATAAAGAAAATTGTTGAAAAATTGTATTACATATCGCAAATGACCTATATTATCTGTCGGAAAAGTCTGCGTCGAAATAAATCAGTTCTACGTTGCTAACACGACGACAACCTACGTAAATTTGTTTACTCACATACAGAAAGATCGTACAGTTCCTTTCAGCATTAACCAGTATTCGAAGAAAACAGTTTATCGGGAAATTCAGGACAGCTCTAAGTGAATTGCACGTACACCCTTTTGGTTGTAATATGATATCATGCTTGAGATCTCAATGTGACGTAATTCTTCGTGCCTATTAGCAATCAGAGCGATAGTTTGCCCCGTACATGTACACATGGCCTTACGAACTTATCATATCAATATTGTAAGGAAATTACAATCATTTACGTGCTGCTGTAGGAATATTTCATGTATTTAGTTACTGAGAAAGTCAGTTTTTACACCCCTGTCACAATTTTGTCGCGCTGCATGGGACCAGTCAATCATTGTCAATTGCCAAGCACTGAAACTGGTTCAAAATGATGCCGGATCTTTTGAGATTGAGACCGACATTTTCAGCGCTCTAAATCTTAATCTTTAATAAGATATGGTTTTGTGATACACGTTTACTATATGCAAACTTTACATTTTTACCAAATAATTACTACAAATCATACGTATAAGATATTTGCCATTTCTAGAATAAGTATGGTATATAAGTTTAAATTACACTAGATGTACATCTTTTTCTGATTTACACATAAAATAGTTAATAAATTACAAGGATTATATGATGTGTCGAGACGTGTATTTCTGTTTTTGCTTGCTGCAATATCTAAATAGTATGGCAACAAGAAAATTTTGCGCCGCTTAGAGAAATACTACTTTGTCAGCGACCATACAACGGGTCCGTGGCCATCACTGTTGATTGAGGTATGAGGTAGGAATCGATTGTTGATTTGGCTTTGCAGATATGGGAGCAAACTCAAAAGGGAAGACAGGTTGGAAGTCTGCTCAAGGGGAAAGGGGGCAGCCCACAGTGTTTTTGGCAAGTATTGAGGAGAGGGGGAAACTAGTGGCCAGAGCGTAATTATTTCGAATCGTGGCAGGAAGTCACAAATAGCCTTTGCTTTCCCTTCCAATTGCATAAATTGGTCAACCACCCCCCCCCCCCGAGATTACATGACTCAGTTTTCGACGGCAGACATACAGGCAGTAAGAAGGGCAGGGGCACTGACAGACAGTCAATCGTAGACAACCAACGATAGACAGAGAGCAAGATACATGATTGTTTCAGTCTGTATAATCTTTGAAAGTTCTATGCAATCAAATATTTTATGACATATTACACAATCTTGTTTGTATGTAGCAAGCAAAATGCGTTTTATTTACTCACAGTAAACATGGTGTAAATTCATCCGCCAGGAGCACCGCCATAGTATTCAAGACGTCTCCGTTGTCATGACCACTGTCTAAAAGTAAACTACTGTTACTATGGCAATCAATCTTAACGTTCATAAACAGTATCACGCAGGCTCGTTAAAAGACGAGACCCCTGGATTGCTTGGTCAGATGTAGTTCATTGTTCATCCCGGGATACGGTGAGATTACTTCGGCACGATGGCGAACTTGAAGATAAACGTCGCTCTGCTGATGGTGGCTGTTCTCCAGGTCTCAGCACAAGAACAACGGAATCAGAATATCATGGATTTAATGTTCAGAGTACTTGTTGAATCTGTTCAGTCAAATTCAACGAAAGCTTTCGAAAACATCAGCCCTCAGTGTTACAAAGACACGCTGCAGTTTGTGATAGACGCCGCCTTCCAACAGACATACGCGAGAGAAAGTAGGTACAGCTTTTTTAAATATTTTATTGTTATTTCGTGTTTTACAAGTCTTATGATGTTGGGATTATCGAACTTGTACAATTTGACTTGCAAAGTGCCACAGAAGTAAGTAATGGGTCATAACAACGGAGCAGGATAGTAAGACAATAATTCTAACTTTAGAGAATATTTTCACTATATTTATTCCGGATAACTCGTACTGTTTCTCTTTTCCTCCTTACAGTATATTAAAGCATAAAGCATAAGACTTTTGAATGCAAAATAGGTGTACTATGTGCTGTTTTGCTGGCAAACGAATGTTAATCCGCATAAAATTCGTCAACAAAAGCACTGCGCAATGTACAAATCTAGTTTGCGCTCGCGCGATCTTTTGTTCGTAATAGAGCGAGAACTAAACTTACGACACAGACCAAAACACTGAAAATACACTCGGAGTTTCAGCGAACGTAGCTTTTAATTACGCAGCTCAATAGTAATTTCAGCGCCTAGTTGATAGCTCTCCGTGTGATTTTTTTTGCAAGGAGATTCCAAGGTAACTGAGGTGAGGAATATAAATAGTCACGGGTCAAAGGTTACACATTCTCGATCGATCAACCAGACTGGCAGACAGCTAGGAACTAAGAGATATTAGCACTTTTTGCGCAGCGCGATAGGAGGCGCGAGAAATAAACAAGTCTTTCATACTTAGAAAAGTTGAAAATTGCGCAGACGTCAGTAGACGATGTTCAGAAGTACGCGGGCAGCTGTAACATTTTATTGGGCGGTGCCGTTTTGCATCACATTTTGCCTGGGTGATTATCCTTGACAGCCATGTAAAGTCTTGACGTCCATTAAAGTGAGGTAACCATACAATCTAGTCATCGAATATTGACTTGAACAACACCAGGTGATAGTTTTATCGTGTAAATAGTAAGTGCCTGTTGCAGGGTATTGTGTTTACCATTTAGCGAACTACACTCTCCACACATCATTTGATGCGCAGCTTTATAGTCAATGCAAAAGCAATGAGGTGTCTTCGACGAACGGTTGAAAAGTCAACAACCCAAATCAACGCCCAAAGGAACCACTGTGATATGCTTACAGACATACCAAGACTATACAGCAATTACCGTCTATGGAGCTGATAGCCACGTTCAGCTTGCAAAATTCGTTAAACAGCGTACTTAGAAGTCAAAATTTACAGAGCATTTACATGGTTCGTCGACAAACTATTTTTGAAGAGTTTTCGGTGTCAAAAAATTAAGTGCTATTTCAACTATATAAGAAAACCGTTAATTTATTTATCCGGTATTGTCAACCTTCTTTGGCCGCATTCTTCATGATACTGGATATAACCAGCCCAGTAGATGTAAACTTAGATGATTTTCTCACTACTTCTCTTTTCTATATATGTCAATAGCAAGTTATTGTATTGCTCAAAATATTACTAAGTATTTAACTTGCCAATTTGCCGTGTGAAATGCACCACTGTTATTGTTTACTTTTCAAATGTAGTAGGGAATAGAACTATCATTTGTACAATAACAAGGCAGTTTATACTTGTACTGGCTAAGTTGACAAGTTGAACACTGTATATCTCAACATGCTTTTGGGCGGAACAAGAAACTGTAGCTCACATTAAAATCCTATAATGAAACACAGATACATGGGTCCCTTAGTTAAACAACGTTGATTACAATCATGTTCAAAGACGGCGAGTTATGTTAAGTAAGTTGATTTCCTATGTATTGATTGTAATATGTAAATAAGCAAAATGCTGTATGTTTGTATCAGTAGGCCCAAATGCTAAACGCATACGAAGATTAAAATAATAAATGAATGCGAAAACTAATATGGTATCATCATATATTTTGTATGCATATTTACGACTCTTAGAAACTTCCTAATATTTTTATTATATCATATCATAACAGTATATTAATGACGCAAGTACAGCGATCTGATTGGTCGAGTCCTGAAAAGAACTGTGGTATATTCGCGATATAGCACGGTTGACACACGCGCGAGCTCTCTGCAAGAGCAAAAATCCTCTTTTGACATCGCACGCCAGAATTTCAATATACTGTTATGATATAGCAATAAATCACACCCAGCGACGGTATACCACTTATTTTTGACCAGTTTACTTCCTGAACTTCGTGAACTGGTCAAAATCTCGGAGTATACCATCGCTGGGTGTGTTTTATTGTCTAAATATTACAGTGTACAGAAAACGAAAATCCGTCCACAGCACAAGATTATAGAAATAACGGATGACGCGCTGACCATTAACGTTTATTTGTGGGCAAGGGCGAGAGGAAAGCCAAAAATTAACGGGCGAGGCTTGCCGAGCCCGTTAATTTGGCTTTCCTCGAGCCCGCGCCCACAAATAAACGTTAATGGTCAGAGCGGAGTCTGTTATTTCCATTATATCATCAACGAACCCAAGAAAACCGTCAAAATTTTCCGAAAATTTCAGGAGCGAACGACAACTGGGCCCCAGAAACTGATCATTACGCGACGAACTGTCTCGCGCGCTGAAAAAAAATGGCAAATCCGGAGATGTTTTTAGAAAAAATATCTCAACTTGACCTACAAGTGCTCCATTTTATTTTGTGATTGATTATGATTTATGTTTGAGCTGTAAAGTCACGATACTTTGAGTTGTTAATCTTATTATTCATATTCACGGGCATGTAAACAAACCATTACTGTGTATTTGTGGTCACTCACATGGTTTAGCTCGACCAATTAAAATGCGACGGCCAGGACATGGTAATATAATGTCTGATAAAGAATCACATCTGTTTCATCCACAGTGTACTATTCAAGTGGGATATTGAGACAGGATTACGATTTAACATGGAATCTGAAAGATTTTGGTGATTTTAGAATGTGTCGTGGAGCTGAAGTAAGCGTCGATGGTAATGCTTTTACTGGAAAATATTGTCTATCGCACTCCTTAATTGCTCCGGTGAGTTGATGTGTTATGAACAATTAACTGAAATTATTGTTTGTTTTTTATCTAGGGCCACAGTAAATACATTTTACATTACACAAGTGAGCATTTCAGACTAACAGATAACAGTAAGAAACATGGGAATTTCTTACCCTGATTTGAACACAAGCGTCGCAGATCAGTGCCTCAGACAGTAACTTTCAAAAGTAAACAAACAAAGTAGAAGTCTTTAAAGTTATATATTACCTATTAAAAGAAAGAAGATGCCTGGATGTCTACTGCTTTCACTTGAAGATAAAAAAGAGATGATGCGTAAGATCGTTAATTATTAGAGATATCAGATTCGCTTAGTACATTACGAAGAGAAAACACATAAATGATATTGACATGTTAGAAGCCACTTATACGGATGGACATCCATCAAGCCAATTCATTGAAGGATGGTAATTTTTCTGTTAGTCCATCAATGTCTCTCAACCTTTTGGCTTGACATTCACAAATTGTTTGGTTCTATATTTTATTCCGTCAATCAACAAATATCACGTACATTCGCCCTCAATGCATTCACGAACATGGTGTTTCCTATGTACTAATCGAGTATGGTGTGATTGGGTTGATACATGTTCGTCCGTATGCTAAGGAAAGTAGGCGGAAACGCACGATCGATCATTTCATTAGGATAACGAAGAAAAGTCGCCATCAATGAGAAATGGTCGGAGAGATGTCGATCATGTCACAACGTTGTTTCCTCACCACAAATGTAATACAATTCGTTTCATATTATCATTTTCCCTTCCAGTCGTCGTATGCATCAATTGCAGTTTGCTACCCGAGCTCATGTACAGACCAAGACATTCAGATATTTGTCTTTGAGGGTAAGACAAAGCAAATGAAACCTCTTTGACGTGATCACACAAGTTATGTGCGAGAAAATGATTCTATCCATCACAAAGAACGTCTACCGTGCAACCATGGTGTACCGGTGCCAGTCGATTTGTGGAAACATGGTCTCGTATTTTCAAAACCGTGGAGATAATTGTCAGTCCACATCAAGCGACAATTCGACTTTAGACTATCTACGGAGTCCTATATTCCTGTTATTCAGTGATGTTCGTTTATGCTCGTGAGAGTTTGTAAACCAAAATAATCTAGTTGAATCGATTTGAAATATTTAGGCATCTCTACGTTTGATAGGACAATGCCGTGATAACAGTGTGTGTTACTCACAACATTGTCATTGCATCACCGCAGGGGTGAAGACTATACCATCAGTACCCTCTGACGTCACAACAGAGACAGAATGCGCAGTCAGGTCGTATCAACTCAGGCTACAGGACTACTTCGCCATGTAAGCTTTGGTATTTTATTTACAAGTTGTTTTATATTTTCCAAAGTACGACGGAATGATTGTTCATCATAATATCAGATATCGAAAAATATGGAGACCGTAATAGTATGTAAGTGAGTGTTATGTAAGGTATGAAAAGACTAGGGTAAGATACTGATGAATTAGAATTAAATAATAAATAGACTGGCATGCACGGTCTATTAGAGTAGTGTGTTACTTTGCAATGTAGATCTATCGGGTATGTAGGCAGGCCTGTAGGCAGACTCACAGACATTTTGGTAGACAGACAGATGGGTAGATGAATGTATATTCACCTAATGGACTGTTCTATCTTCTGTAGCGTATTGAGTGCAATGCTGGCGGCAGTTGTCATTGCTGGTACAATTTATGATGCAATTCAAAGAATATCCAAAGAAGTGGAAGTTAGTCCACCTTCTCCAAAGAAAGATGAACCTCCTGTGACAAACAGCGAGTTGGCTGCATCTACAACTGAACTCGTTTTAGAAGAAATGAAAGAAGACGGCAATTCTTCAAGATCAAGAGCCAGTGTGTGCAAAGGTAAACTAAAAGACATACATTTGTTGTTGCTGTAGTTAGTAAACGAATCGATTGCGTCTAAAATTCAGGGGCATAATGCAAAGCTGATCGTGTTAAAAGCTTGCTTGCAGTAGTGCGGGAAGATTGTTTTCCGTGTAAGTGGGCAGGAAATGGGGGAGGAGGGGATTGGGAATCTTTCCTCACTTTACATGGTGAGCGGGCGATTTGTTTCTGTCGCTCGCCAACTTTAAAAATGGCAAATGGGAGGGCAACAAGAGATGACGTGTGGAACTTTTGTAAGGGAGATTTGCTATCGAGGAGATGTTGAAATGGGAATAGTAGTTCGGGTAGGCGGCAGTTACAAATAATAATTTTCTCCTCAATATGTTTATTTTGTGTAAAAAATAACATAGAGTTATAATGCGTACTGTAAAAGCACCTCCGTAATAGGGACGTTTCCTTAAAAGCGGGTGGGTGACTTCCCCTATAATTTCTCGTACATACTGTTCTTACCGTCTCCATGTCTTTGGCAAAGCTTGTTTCAATCGACAGAGTCACAGAAGTGATGTCAAATTTCATTTCAATCCGTTTTTACACCGAAATATCAGCCCATCATTGTGTGGTTTGTTAAATCATCGACGTGTATTTTTCGCACACATATGCTAGCTGACATGAATATCACTGCCGGTTTGTAGCTTTGAAACTTTTCAGTAGCTATAGCCTTACATGAAATTCAAGACGTTTCTATGACAACACGAATAGAACTATGCATCATTGTGACTAAGGGACCGTTCAGTTTTTACGGCCGGGGGGGCGGCAAAATCCAGGGGGAGGTCATCGTAATTTTGGAATCCGCAAAGGGGGGGGTCATCGCTTTTTCACTGGTAGGAAAGGGGGGGTCACCACATTTTCAAAAACATAATACCAACAATAAAGTTCACTTTATGCCATGGCCATGATCGACCCTCTTTACCGGCGGGCCGCCTTCGGCGGCCCACTACAATAAATATACATTATGTATTACCCATGACCCTCTTAACGGGCAGACGCCTTTGGCGGCCCACTCCAATTAGGTTTACTTCATGCAATGGCCATGATCCGACCCTTTTTACTGGCGGGCAGCCTGCGGCGGCCCACTACAATAAATTGACTTTATGTAATACCCCACAGCAATCTTACTGTAAAATTCCCAATTGAAGCCGCGGCTTGTATTAGAAACATTTTTGAGGGACTCCTGGGATCACGCACTGAATAATGGTAATGGCCGCGCGCCTTCAGCGGCCCTGTCCAGTAAAGTCTACTTTATGCAATAGCCATGATCGACCCGTTTTACCGGCGGGCCACCTTTGGTGGCCCACTAGAATAAAGTTGACTTTACGTAATGGCCCATGACCCTCTTAACCGGAGGGCTGCCTTTGGCGAACCACTCCAATAAAGTTTACTTTATACAATGTCCATGGACATGAGTTGTCTATGGAAATGAAGTTAAAAATTGCCTTACAGTCGTCCTAATTAACAGACGTTTCAATGGATGTGGCTGAGAAGTTTGTGCACTGGCATCTCTGCTACACGAATAAAGTGCGCCGCGTACCGGAGTTCAAATCCAAACCATGCGGGTAAATTTGACATATGGGTTTTGGTTATCTTTCAGGGGGGGTCATCAATTTATTTCGTCTGACAAAGGGGGGTCATCTTTTTTTCACAAAAAATGCAGAGGGGTCTATATTTTTTTGAACACCGGCGACAAGATTTTGCCGCCCCCCCCCCCCAGGCCGTAAAAACTGAACGCTCCCTAAATGAAACTACGGACGCTGATGATATGAGAAATCGGCGCGTAGAAAGAATAAGTCAGTATTTCATTATTAAGGAATTTCGCGTCTCAATAGTGAATCTTTAACGTAACTTTGCTTAATCATCATTCAGTATGGAAACTTTAACCCGTTCTGTTTTGAAATAATGAATACAAATCAGGGGTCACTTTGCAAAATCTGATACTAGAGAAACAAATTACCAATATTTACCAACACTTGAAATTCAAAATGGCCGTCATCTATGTGGTTTCTCTACGGGAAAAACATATTTTTGATTTTCACAAAAATAAATCGTGAAAAATTTCATAAGCTTCGAAATGAATCTCTATAATGAACAAGTATTGTAGAGTGGAAGCTAGTGTAAGAGTCCTAACATATAGCTGTCTCACATTCCATTTGTTCAATACCGTCACAGAAAAGCTTGCCAACGCTCTCTTAGCGTTTTCCATGATTGACGCTGGTGGAAAAATACTCAATACCAGTCCAAGCAAAGGAAGCATTGGATGTCTGAACGGTATACGCGTTCTAAGTATGTTTTGGATAATACTCTACCACGTCTGGCTCTTTCTCGCACTAGCCGTGACCTATGTAGGTGAGTGAAATGATACTTTGTAATGTCCGCCTTGAAATCATTCAACTTGAATGCCAAACCTACTTCCTGACGGTGTGACGACGAAGAGTGACCAGAAAACAATCATTCTAATTTGATGCAAAAACTATTTATAAATGAAACAATTCTGCAAGACTGAAGAATTCTTGGCCCATACTTGAAAATAGTGTATGCAAAATAATGACTATATTTTGCATACAGCGTAAAATGTGATTTATCGTATCAATGATGGCATGCACTGTGCAATTCTCAACAGTTTCGTTTTCACCGTCAGCCTGATGCCGAAATTACATTGTAAGCATTCCTGATTGTTTTCCATCTCGGTGGTTGGATGTTCTGATGAGGTAAAAATTAAAATCGACAAATATAAAAACACGTGTCGCCGCTTCCTTTTTGTAAGAACTAGCATGAGAAACAAACATGTTTACTTGAGTAATAACTCCCTAGCTAGATGAGAAAGAGACTTTCTTTGCCAAGGGCGATAACTCCTGGGGTTTGTAGATGCACGTCATAGACTTTGTCATGTCCTCTTGCAGGGAATCCTCGCTATGTATTTGAAGAGGTAGCCAATAGATGGACCGCTGAACTCCTATGGCAGGGAGATTTGGGAGTCGAAGCCTTCTTTGTTCTAAGGTAAAACATGGCTGTTTTCTAATAATAAGTTAGCATATTATCCGAATGTATAAATTGGTAAAATTCATCTCTGTTGCTATAGATATTAGTTTCTAATCTGTTGATGCAAACTGCGCTATGTTTGTCAAAACGTTTTCCCTAAGCACGCCATATTTAACATGATTGGGACTAATTTGAGAGAATTGGATCTTTATATTTTTCAAATTTCTCAAAAGTGTAGGGTGACATACAGCTGAATGTAGCAATATTACAAATTACTCATAAAAACAAGTATAATGCTTAGAGTGAAAAGCAGATGAGATTATGTTTGCAGATTAAACCGATATTAGTTCACTATCCATGGTAATAATCCCAAATAAGTTCCAATCTTGTTAATTTTGATCCCGCATGCGAATAGAGGATGCCATTAGTGTATATTTGTAGCTTTCATATTTTCTCTTGTCTCTATTCCGTTCTTACTTACAAAATCACTTTATCGCCTTCGTCTCCTGATTTAATCAGATATATGTATGCCTTGTACATAACAGATACTCGTTTAGCAAATGACAGCTTACCTGTGCTTGAAACAATAACGACAGTATTCGAATCGTCATCAAACAAACTCTATATCTGTTACAATTTTGATCCTCTGAGCCACAGTATTACATCATTGTTGCGAAGAGAAAATAAAATCTTCTGCAAATCATGATCAACTTTGTCGACACAAACTAGATTGGGCTGAGTTTGTGGCCAAGGATACATTTTGCGTTATGAAGATGAGCATGCATACAAAACATACAGCTCATAATGCACACAAAATTAAATATAATATACTTTACATGCAGTAATAACTTTTTTCCTGTCTTTTCCAATCTAGCGGTCTGCTTGTCTCCTATACCACGCTGAAACAACTCGATAAGTGTGGCGGACCACGGAAACATAATTGGCTTCTGTTTTACTTCCATCGTTTCTGGAGACTAACTCCAGCTTATGCATTCGTCTTGATGATGTACACAACGTTGACGTTACACATGGGTAACGGTGTTCACTGGTCATATTGGTTTGGCCTCCAGGAAAGCTGTCAGAAAACATGGTGGGCCAACATGCTCTATATCCACAATTTGTATCCATTCCCAGGTTCTACAAGTGAGGTATACAAAACAGTTTTGTCTAACATTTGAGGAATAACAGGAATCTCCAGCTGGGAATTTCAAAGAAAGCAATCAATCAATTTTGAAGAATGTGTATCAATTACAATATTACTAACAATCAGAGTAAATGATAAAGTGACAACATACACAATTCAACGATGGGATTTTTGCAAGTCAGTGCTCTGTTTAATAATAACTTGCAGTGTTTCCTTTGAAATCGATTGAACTTGAATTCTTTGACATCGATTGGTGTACGTCATCACAGAAACCCGATTAATACGTATCGCACAGCTTGACGAAAGCTTCAAGCCTAATGTTTCCTTGGCGTACGCGTGTCATAAAAGCCATATTGTGACGTTATGCTGACTTTGTTTTCATGCCTGTACGAAGTTATGATAGATCACCCTGGCTGTAAAGAGGTCAGACGTATTAATGATGAATTAATGCAATGTCGAATGTACGCAACATCCATGGCAAACTGCATGCACGCTATAAGAATATAAGTGTTTCACGATGCCTTTAGTATCTTATATGAAGCAATATTCAAGGGACAAAGTCGAGAAAATATGAAATACTCGTTTAAAGTCATTTAGTGTACAATATGACGACGGACATTTTTGCAAAGTGTCAAAAATTGCCGCTTTGCTGAGTGTAAACCGGTGATTTTGTTTTTGACCTTTAGACAAAATGGATTTTTTCTATTCCTACTTGCTTTAAATGCGACAAATGGACATTGCTAATATGTAAGGTGAAGATGCTATTCTAATTTATATGAAATGCAACGCCAATTAATATATTTTTACAGAATCATTCACGAAGTCCAAACTTTATGTATGTTAAGCCATGCGTTGTTTGTATTGCGCGCGGAACATTTTTTGGTACAGACCATAAATTGTTTCCATGTGTTATCTTGGGGTGTGAACAATTGAGCAGTATTTCAGCATGTTTCAAGAAGTCAAACAACACAAAATACTTTTCATATCCAACAAAAATCATGGAAAAAACTAAAAAAAGAACGAAATGAAATTGTATCAAATCATAGTGCAATGGTAAATACATCTTCAAATAATATATCATCATAACTTTATGAATAGAAACTATCTAGGACAATATTCTTGACTGTATCCTCTGTTCTCTTTTATATAAACAGTGTATGGGCTGGACTTGGTACCTGTCGGTCGATATGCAATTGTTTATTCTCAGCCCGATATTCATCATCCTGCTCTACAAGTAAGACATTATATCATACTGTTGTGTATACTGACTATCAAGATATCATCATTGCATATATTATATCATACTGTTGTGTATACTGACTATCAAGATATCACCATTGCATATATTATATCATACTGTTGTGTATCAAGATATCATCATTGCATATATTATATCATACTGTTGTGTATCAAGATATCATCATTGCATATATTATATCATATACTGTTGTGTATACTGACTATCAAGATATCACCATTGCATATATTATATCATACTGTTGTGTATACTGACTATCAAGATATCACCATTGCATATATTATATCATACTGTTGTGTATACTGACTATCAAGATATCATCATTGCATATATTATATCATACTGTTGTGTATACTGACTATCAAGATATCACCATTGCATATATTATATCATACTGCTGTGTATACTGACTTATCACAATATCATCATTGCATATATTATATGATACTGCTGTGTATACTGACTATCAAGATATCATCATTGCATATATTATATCATACTGTTGTGTATACTGACTATCAAGATATCACCATTGCATATATTATAAGTATTCTGCTTGAGGTTTTACATGCACTGTGCAGTACTGACTATCAGCCATGAAGTCGGGAGGAACATGAGAGAAAATGCCGAGAGAGTTTGACCGGTTGACCTCGCTGTTAATTTTATGCAGGAAATTACAATAACCATAGACCCTCGAGAAAAACGGGACAGGCAACTGCGATAGAGAACAAAGGGTCTATGGGATTAGCAGCTTGCGATCTATCTTGGAATAATTAAGAGGTGTTAATGGGTCGGGGACTGCACAACGTCCGGTTCATAGACACGTGCATGCGGGTATACGGTAATAATGTTTTCGGATTACAAGTTATTTCGGATTACCCGCAAGTCCATTTTTAGAAATAAAAGTGTTACAACTACTTTGAGAAGAATTCGTCAAAATGGTTTTAAAGTACTTTTTACATATTGGTAGCGAGATTCGACGCAACTAGAAGTCTGCAGGGAGTCAGTATGTTGCTGTAAAGTGACAAAGTTTCGAATAGAAATCCGAAACACATACCGCTGCAGTTCCAGACTTGACAGCAGTTGACATCACAGAGTTGTTTACATTCTGCAATCGTCCGTGTATCTCCGAATTTTCCCTCGTTTTTGCAGTTTTTTAACCGTCGGAATATTTTCTGTGCGAGGAGTGCTCCATGATTCGGTAATGTATGTATGTTAACTACTGAAATGTTGTTGTTTGAAAACTGTGAACGGCGAAATTTACGAGGACAGCGTTCAGCTTTGTGTAAATGCATGTCTACCTTACTGCTTCTGAATCCATCAACCGATGGATAGTCCCGATTTATCACGAAGTTTCTCCTGACAGCGAAAGTCAGTGTTACAAATGTATTTTCTAGTACTTTGCGGATGTAAACATGTGTAGCTTATCCGAACTTTGGTGTTTCTTTAGGCTAAAACATACCAAAATGTTAGAGGTCGTGTATTTGAGCTCCGATGGAGTAGTCATTTTTTGTGTTCCCTGATTTTCGTCAAATGTTGCGTGACAGATGAAATAAAGGTCAGATTTTCGTTTCGCAGGACTGGGGAAGTGTAAACCTGTCTAACTTGTAAATGTTTGTTGTTATCGGTGATTTTTATGGTAGGGAATGTAAACTTATATTGTCGATATCTAGCAAGAGTTTTCTGTAGCGTCTATGGCTAAATGTACACAGTTTTTATCGTCTAGTTTTTTCCCGTTGGCTTCGGCTTGAATCCAAAATGTGATCTTCATCGTTACCAGAACATTCACCATGACTAGTATCAAAAAACCCTCAAAATTCTCTGTGTCATTACTCGGAACGTGCCATGCAAGAGCAAAGTGTACATATTCAGAACGTCAGTTTGATCGTTAATGAGATTCAGTGTTAAGTACGAAGTATTGTTGTGGGGGACCGCTTGGCAAATAAACTTTAATGTATTCAAAGATAGATCGCACAAAGAACCTCAGCAGTTGCCTGTCCCGTTTTTCTCGAGGGTCTATGCAATAACAAAGCTTGGTCGAATGACGCAGTGCCTTGAGGTGGGATCACCAGTGGTATATGGGGAGGAGTACCTTCCCGATGGTGATAAGTGGTGCAGATTACCGTCGCCTAGGTGACTGGCGTATACGCGTGCCAAAAGACACCTATGGTTGATTTCCTGTTGACCAGTCGGATGGCAGAGTTGCAAATACCTAGACTGAACCATTTGTTTTTTGTGGGTGTCGGTGGTACTTTGACAATATAAGTAAAATGCACATATATTGAGTTTATTGTCTTGTTTATGAGCGGCCAGTATTTCCAACAGCATAAATTATGTGCATTTGCCCTTGAAGGAATAAATAATTTTCGAATAAAACATCGCGAATGTAACTACATTCCTTAAGCTCGACGTACACTTAAGTGCCCCAAAGAACCATGAAATCGCCCGACTTTCGATTGAAGAGATGAGTTTTGCCAAACCGCGTATACAGAAAAAGTGGCAGATGACTTTATTTTTAGAATCATAGACAGTATAGCGAGATGTAAAAAATGTGAAACAAGCTCCCCACCTAACTATCCTAAATGTTTTTGTGTCGAGTTTGTGTTTGATTCGTTTCGAAAATGTGTTCCTACATTCTTATCCGATTGTTTGTGTTAATGAAATGTTTGTTTCGCTTTGGATATTTGTAGAGAAGTTTGGATTAGTGTGTACGGTAATGTTTTGTTTGTGTGGGGAAAGCTTATGGCGAGACGCAGCCGGACCTATGTTGTTACAAAAGTTGATAGAGTCGCCCTTTGACGCTTGCGTTTCGAAACCCGAGTGTGGTTTCTCATCAGTCGCAGTGTAGATTCTTTCCTTAGTTTGTGTTTGTGAAAATTTATTTTAATGCATTTTAGTGGTCTTGCTTTCCGATTAGCGAGGCAAGTATATTAATTTTGGTCACGTTGTGAGTCCGTTTGGTGGTTCGGTTTGTTTGTTCTATATTTCTTTACTTCGGTAAATTTTGTTTTGACTGGTGTGTCTTTTAGATTTTTGCGGAGGTTTGTGAATTTTTAGGCAATAAGTACCACTGCGGGGTACGGATTTTATGTTTATTGGATCAAGATACTTACAAGTATCCTGGTTGATGTGCTTGTTCTCGTACATTTTAATTAATAGTTCATTTACTTTGTTTACTGTTTGTTCTGGCTTGTTGTGTATAATACTGAGTGTTACGTAATTGCCTTTCGCATTCGAGTACGTAATCGTTTGTGTTGACAATAACGAAAAACCGACCCTTGTCGAAGGGTATTTTCCCAAAATTTGTCCAACGTTTGCAAGCTGGTTTATCGCGATTCTTTTGGCACGCGACATGTTTTGTTTCCTTGTTTGAAAGGGTATCTCTAGAAGTGCGAGTTTAGAAGCTTCAGATAGCTTTCAAGTGTTTGTTTTTTTGTTGTTCGTGGAGTCCAATTTGACTTTTCTTTGAATTGGTGTTGTTGCGATTGTTTGTGTCTCACGATGTAGCGTAGTCACATTATACGACTTTATTTGTTGAAATCCTGAGGTGGTTTTATTCTGTTTGGTTTTGTTGGTGTCCGAATGAATTTTAAGGCTTTTGCCTAGTACTATTTTTCGGAGTTTCATAGTTTGAGCGATGATAGGTTGTTGTTGAATTTCATGTTGTTGTCGGCTTTTCTTTGGAAATAGCTGATTTATTTCCACGGCCATGTTTTCTGTTACGTTACTGTGATTGTTTATTTTGTATTTAATGTTGTGTTCAGTTGTTTGTTATGTGTACGATTTTTGTTATTTCTTTTAAGTGTTTGTGTGTTCTATGTCATCTTATCGTATTTTTTGGTAGTTCCCTTTTGGAGTATTTGGTGGCCCTGAAAAGGGCCGCTTGGTATGGGTTTTTGTTAGCGCTTGGCGCGTTTGTTTTGGCGATAAGCCTAGCTTTTTATGCTTCTTTTCGCCGATTCGATGTGCTTGGTGAGTAGGTGTTTGCCGCCTTCTTGTCACTGTGTGTGCTTACATGGACAGTCTGCATAGCCCTTGAATGTGGTCTCGATTTTGATCAAACTTACAATTTAGGAGTATATATCAAAACTGATAAATGATTTATGTGATTACTGTAGCTATAGATAGGCTACATTCAGGACGGGCAGCGACGGGCAGTAATTAGTAGGCAAAACAGGTGGTTTTCACCGTGGGCAGAACTCGGTGCAATGATACTGAACATTAATAGTAAGCCTGTCACCTTGAAGGTAATGCTGTAGGTGAAACAAGGACACACGATGGTACAAACAACACCACAAGTGAAACGTACACACAGAAATACACGCGTTCCTACGTTGTGCCCACCCGGGCCACGCGATTAAAATATGACTGATACTGCTGGATAGTGTTAATTGGGTCGGTAAACAGTCAATTAATAGTTTAATTGACTACCTGGTGATTGGCAGGTCGTGTCCAACGACGCATATGCAAAGCAGGCCAAAAGACAAAAGCCCCCAAAGTTATTGACAGCTGGCCTGGGGTCACCATGAATACGTAATGAAGCTTCACTACGCAGAAACTGCGTAGTCAAGCCCTTCTTAACCGGTCAAACTCTCTCGCATTTTCCGGCATGAAAAATCAGGGTTGTTTCACAGAATCTCGGTGTATTTGATGAGGTTGCCTGCGTTAAGGGAATCAAGATCTCACCGCCAGGGCCGGGTTATAAATAGCAAGCTGCCCCCGTTGGAGTTAGTTCATGCAAAGCGTGGCTGGGGTGGCGTCCACGCTCGATCGCTCCGTAAAAACCATGCCAAAATGGTCACAGGCGAAGAAATTTAGGCGTCCATGCACCTATACCTAACTATGAATGTCTAGTGATTGAATGTATCGATAAAATTTTATGATTTGAGCATAAATAAGGCTGATTTTGATCGATGAAGGTATTTCTCTTTGTCTTCAACTAGCGTGGCAAGCGGCCGTAACAAAGGTCTGCAAGCTGTCACTCAAAAAAGGACGCGATACAGGTGTGAAGCGGTAAACGTTTGCGATGTCAACATGTTAATACGCCACATCATTGTAATTAGATGGAGCGACCGCAGTGCAGACCCGCAAGCACAGGCGCTATGTAGCTTGGGAGTCTGCTAATAGATCGATTTTCGGCTCGATCTATCGATCCCGTAGTCGATATGCCCACGACTGCAACCTAAACACTCATTTAGGTTGCAGTGCAGGCATGTCGGCTACGGGATCGATAGACCGAGCCGAAAAGCGATCTATTTAGCAGACTACCCAGCTCGAGCGCCTGTGCCTGCTAGTATGTCACTCAAGCCATAGCGCGTTCTTGCGTAGACGCCGTACCACGACACGCCGCTATTTCCAATCGTTTCTTCCACAGAACTGTCATGTAAAGTTCAGATTCAAGTTCTTTTAGATTTTGCTGTCGTACGGTGAAAAGTATTATTATTATCGTCTTGCCGTATTAAAAGATTTTTGAGGACCTAAACGACATCGTGTGTTGCTCCATTGCCATGGAATCCGATGTCAAGGAAAAGCGGTGACTTTTTTCAAGTTGAATATAATTTCCTTTCTGTTTGCATTAGTCAATTCATCGAAATACTTATGTTCACAATTTAGTAAACTATAGACAGTGGACTGTCTCGATTCTCCTGTCTATGATTCGATATTCACTGACTCATTCTTTCTCTTCTTTGTCGATCGATGAAAGTAATTTCATCTTCAATACTCTGTCCGAATATGACAGATGTAATATCCAAACCTATATTGTCATTTATTTTTGACCAACGTACAAAACTTGGTCCGTTCGCCAAAGCACATATCTGACGAGATGTTTTGCGAAACAGTGAAAAATATATTGGATGAACAGCCATACTCTATGATTAGGGGATATCCATGTTGCAGTCTCTCCGAAAACAAAACCGGGGATGTTTAGGCGATAACAAAGGCGATGACTCAGTATATAGTTGAATTAAAAAAATTTTCGGACATCATATTTTTATCTATTAAAAGCGTACACTTGTCGGTTTGATGTGCGACCGTACGCAGATCGCCCATATTCTCCTAAAACTAGTCAAAACAATTCTGCGACAATGATGGTGTCTCTTCGTGAACGTCCTTGAACCCGTACCCGCGACCATTGGTTTTTTATGTGTTCCGTGCATGGTTGATAATTAGTAGAATTCATGTATCAAAATTTGAAGACACACGTGATTGAATCCTGTGAATGTTAGGCAACTGACGGTGTGTAGGGACGGCAACAGTTCACGGACCATGGGAGTATCAGCAGTACGCAGTACATTGCATGCTTTCTAAGAATGAACAGCGTGTTTCTATAGCTACCATGCGAAATCCGGCCTTGACCAATGTTCCTGTCCTGTCTTAGGATAACTTCCGAGCTGCGTAGTTACTGTTGAGGTTCAGATATCCGAATCTTTCGTGTTCGAAAGGCTTATCGATTTACAGAAAATGCTAAACTTTTGTTATTAGTTTACATGTACATAACCCAGCACACGGGGCAAAGCTAAATACTTGCCAGGTTGGAAAATTTCTGCGAGTCGCTCTCACCAGCGGTGAAAAAAATACGTCGATATCAATTGATATTAGCCGATCCGCCATGTTTATTGTTGTTTGTACGACTAGTTTGAAAGTCAGAGACTAGACTTTCTCAACTGTGAAATTCATATTGCAATTCAATATTTTACGTACAAAGTCACCTGTGCATTTAAATACGTCCATTCAGGAGCAGAAACGTTTACAGACTTTCGATGGTGATAACCCCCCATGTCGTGACATGTCTCCAGTTACGAAGTTTATCCGGTAAACTTCGTAAATCGAAATCGACATTTAACATTGAGCGGTGATCGTGAACCGTTAAATAAATGTCGGCAAAATATAACATCAAATGGGTAGACTTGAGAGAGAGAGAGAGAGAGAGAGAGAGAGGAGAAGAGAGAGAGAGAGAGAGAGAGAGAGAGAGAGAGAGAGAGAGAGAGAGAGAGAGAAGTGGTTTATGCACTCGCGAACTGATCATCATATAGCATGGATGGATGCTGTGTCGGTTTACACATTTGCGCTGCACAGATATCGAAAATGTACGGATACTTTCCCGAAATTTGACTTATTTTATAACAAGAGTAGAACAAAACCAAAAGTGTTGAAGATACTCTTGAGATGCTTGATTTGCAAATTTGCTAAAGTTATATTATACTTACAGAAAATAATCGCTACAGTCTTCTCTTCAAAGAAATATGTTCTTCAACACTACGTTTCTTATGATCGGTGATGTTACATTTTATTATTTCTGTTAATAATCTTTTATAGATTAATGCACCACGGTGTTAATTCGGATTAATTCAACTATTTCAAACCGTAATTATTTTTTTAGTGAGAGTGCTTTTCGTAGTTCTGTGGACGAAACGATCGGTAATAGCAGAGTATCTTGGCAATGGCACGACGTCTACGCTATCGTTTAGCTGCAGCGATTGTACAGTTGCAGCCCGCGCCCGGGCCCCGGGTAGGCCTAATTCGGAACGTAATAAAGCCGTCAGTTGCAGCGGCGTCGTGCTGTACCTTTGTCATTACTGTTGAAGTACCCTGTTATTGCTACAAGCATCGCGGGCCGCTTCATGAAACGTTTCTCAGTCTGCTCAGTGTACTGGTCTCGCCGTTATATTCAGTTACGTATAATCTGTTGTTTGCATGTCAACAAATTGGCCTGTTTACAACCTCCTGTGCACACTAATCGTGACCGTAATTTACAAAGACATAAACATTCGATCCCGCCCGTGAATGTCAAAGGTGAACGGGATTATTAACTTGATCCCGGGTATCAGTCCCTGGCCTTTTAAAGCATTCGGTACAAGATACAAATATATGTTTACACACATTCAAGTGAGCCGTGAATGCGCCTCGATGGCTGATATTTGAATTCTCAAATTTTTAACAATTCTTTACTAATCTGCCACTCGTTGGAGCTCATTTTAAGTTCTTGGAGTGAAACAATTTTCATCGTCTTAGTATTTAGGAAATCGAAAATTTGCACGATGAACCATAGTTTTATTCTTAATTTGGTAAGAGAATGGCTGAAAATTTCATTGAGGAAAGTTAGAGCAAAGTTGACGTTTGTAAGTCTTTCAAATTCGAGATGGTACCATCTTAACTGTAGCAATGACATGGTGTGTGCCTATATAAGAGTACTGGCAATGCGTCTGGTTAAGGTAGCTTTCCGCCTTTGTTTTGGTATTTTGAGTCAAAAACACGATTTTTCTTTATCCCTGAAAAGTATTCCTATAATATTGATCTTCCTTGTGTGTAGAATATCTTGGTCGTGAAGTTCCTGTTTTTGGGTGAATTTTGGAATAGAAATGTACGAGAGGCACAGGTGTACATTTTGGCGTTTGAGACTACCGTTAAGTCTTGATCGACAAGGGATTACGCTAAGCAAGCAGCGTCACAGTATTCACATGCACTTAGACAACATACACTGTGAAAATCCCATTAACACCTACCGTTCACTGCGTGGGTCAAGACCATAGTGTTTACCTGGCAATTAGGCGTCGAAAGGTGGTCTTACCGTTTTTCTCATAGGGGTGGCCGCTCCCAAAAGGTCACAATTTATCGACACAATCAGACAAGGTCAGACTTATGACATTGTTGACGGTACAATTTCAGATTACACAAATGGCCCACATACTAAATGTTTTATCTGGGACATTTTTGTGCTTTTATAAAAGCACCAGGAGTGGTGGATAAGTTTCGTCAATGTTAAACATCTTTGAAGAGGCTGTCCCGTATACATAAATGGTACGTTCCACTGGCGGCCTTAGTGACAGCGGGAACACTTGAATACCGCAACAGACACCCTTCACATCTTCAACATTCAAGCAACATTCGGCCTCTTTCGGCCGAAGTTTCGGCTTCTTTTTGGCCCCAAGACATTTCGACACCCCCGTTACGATTTATTTTTTTCCCTTCAAACTTATTAGTAACTGACAGACCAGTCATATTCATAAGCATGACCTTTGCGTTCTGACCAGTATGACTTTTACAGTGCCGTTTAGGCGCCGCTTTTCAAACTGTGACAGAGTCGGCGGCTATTGCTATTGAAAATGATATGAAACTCTTTTTCCACGTTTTTTCACCATGTTCTCACAAACTTTAAAGCATGTGAACGGTGACACTATACTTCTCAGTGTTTTGATTTGTAACATTTGGCACGAGTTCCCCCAACCAGGTAGTGCCGAAACGTCTTTGGTCGCGTTGCCTAAACGTCTTGGGGCGGAAATTGTGCGGCCGAAACGACTTTGCGCCAAAAGGTCTAGAAACCCGACATTGTCCGTTCGATGAGAATACTAAGTGAGTTGAACAATTTATGAATAAAAATGAAATATCAGAAACCGCGGCACTGGAACTACTTGGGATTAGAAAATACAAGGTGGAAACAAATTGCATGGGCTTCAAGACAGCGACAGCAAATTTTCCCAAGGCAAAATACGTAGCGATGCAGAAATCACACGCCACAAAACAATAGCTGCTTTGGTTTGCAGACGTTTTGGCACAATGGCAGTGAACTGATAATGTCGAAGTCGTTTCAATCCCGCGGTCCCGTTTTTCCTTGTCCCATTTCGTTTCCGGACCGCGCTATTCAAAATCGTACAATGCAACCACCCTACCACCAAATGAGACACCGACCTTGACAAGGTAAAAACATACGTCGACTAAGGGACCGTCTCAGATTGTCGCAGAAGTTCAAGAAACGAAATTAATTCGTTTTGATCAAAACCCCCTCCCCCCTCCCCCTAAACGAAACTTCAAAAGTGCGAAATGTTTATGTCTGCCTGAGGGTACAATGTTGCATTTTGCTATCGATCAGATTTGACTACTAACAGGGCATTTTACCGCATAAAAGTTTCATTTTATTTTACTTTCCCTTTTTGCATCTGTTCTTTGTCTCTGCGAACACGCAATTTGTACTTGGTAGGGGCGGTAAATAAGCGAGAAACTTTGACAAGGGGGACCAGGCATGTTCAATCATATTAAAACGACTATGACCAGATGCATAACATGTGAGAATATAGACATCTAGTGGTTAGGGCATACGCTTATAAATAGCGCATTTAAAAAAATGATACTTTTGTCTTTGTTGAATTTGATAAGTGAAAGGTTTAGGATACAATGTTAGTATTGGTAAATTGTGTGTGGGGCACAAACGAGATGGAAACGGTTACAAATTTGTTGGCACAAGTGTGCAGTTTTCTTTAATTTAAAATAAAACACACGAAAACTTGTGATCACAAAATAAAAGTGCGAAAGTGAAGTTCACTAATTGAATGGAGGTCAAACCCTCCTCCCCCCCTAAACGAATGAATTTCGCTTTTTGAACTTCAGCGACAATCTGAGACGGTCCCTAACAAATGTTCATCGTACACCGGACGAATGTGAATCAAATGATTTTATGGGAATGGACACACGACAACATATGTTATCAGTTAGCATGGCATTAGCCAAAATGCTGCAGGACCGAAGACAAAATTCAATATGAATTTGAGCGTCACAACGTTATTTAACGTAATCGTAACGTTTTCATCACCATGTCATCATTGGTCGGTAAACCATTGAATGAGACGCTTACGGGCTAACTACTTGAATACAGTGCAAAACACCATCCTAATCCTGAGATTTACATGTAATGAAGAAGGATCTGATATCATATTCGCCTGAATCGATGGTACTCATGTTGGATACGAACAACAGCAGAGAGTTATCTATCTGTGACGTATGACGCTTTACGAGCGGTCTATCACATGCAATTTGCGCTTGATGAAATGACGTACTTTTCTCTATGTTCATGTTTTCTCAACTTCTCTCTCTTTGACTTTTATGTCGCCGACAGGCGATTGGTTCATTTTAGCATAAATGACTCCAGAAACGGTCTTCACCCACAGAAATGCTGTACAGAGTGAGGACGAACTATTGTCTCAGAAATGCTCGTAGTTTGATTAGTGTTAATCGTTTTCAAGGCGCGTGAAGATCTAAAAATGGCTGCTCACTGAATCCTCGGTTACTCTAACCGTAATGATCACAGCATGGAGCTGTTCTTTTTATCTCCATGATCACAGGACACCGCAAATGTACATCCACATACAAACGCAGATATTTTTGTTGTCAGCCAATATTGTTTTCCCATCGGGCTCGCTTTCATTCCGCAGCAGTGAGTCGTTTCCGAGGTCGAATCGAATGCTGCCATAAACTTACACTGTAGTGTACGCTTGTCATGAAGGTAATTAGTCCAAGCGCTCGTGTAGACGGCATCGAGATGCCGTAGCAGTTCCGACAGTTAGGTCGAACAGTTAATACTCTATTTAAACCTTACAACTAATCAGTCAACAGATTATGCATAATCCTTCCCTGGCACTCCCCAAGTTTATTTATTCATCAGCTACTGTGTAGATTGCGCTCTAAAAAGAGTACAACGCTCCCAAAATTCACCCTTTTAGCCTCATTTCGACCGTTGATACTGATTTCAATGAGTGAATATACTGTTGAAGTTGAACACTTTGATTTCACTATCTGGTTTTAGTGTTTTGTCGGTTGGGTACATTGTTTATTGCCATTCAAAAGGAAAAAACCGAACCAATTTACTAAATCGCCTTTTTCTCAGTTCGGCATTTTGTCACATTGCAGCACGTTCAAAAGAGTTTAACTCGAGAACGCGTGAACGGAAGTTCACCAGATTTTCACAGACGTTTGTCAAGTAGGTTGTCTCCAAAACGTGTCTCAGTTTCTTTATGAAGATTTTTAAAGTCGAGTTATTGCTGCTAATTAGGCGGCATTGTAAGACTAATCGGTGGATAAACTTTGACTCAACGATGTGAAAAACTAAGGCCTTTTTCAAAAATCTGAGACACGGTTTTGTAGCCAGTATTCTGAAGACCAATTGCCCGTTAACACCTAAACAATAGCCCCTCTCCGCTCAGACTTAAACTTTTTACGTGAGACCACCCATTTTCTTTACACTTTCACTAAGATCTTCAAAAAAAATCATCGCACACTAATTTTCTTGATAAAACAATAAAATTCATAGAAATAGCTTTCAGGTGATATATAATACTTGGGTAAAAGTACACATCTTGGTGGCAAAATTCACGTTTGAAAATAGGTCGTCGCAAAGGCAGAAAGCTACCTTAAACTACAGTTTCATTTTGCTGTAACTTTTGATTTATATTACAAATTGCTCTTTGTGTGTAAAGTACCTTTATTATCATATCCCTGAAATCGTGTCGACATGTGTCATTTTCAACCTGTCACTACATTATATATGTGATGTCACATTTTATTGTAAATTAAATTTCAAAGAAGACAAGAACAGGGCCTACTCCCTGTCAATAATAATATCAGGTTATTGACAAAATACCGGGATTTATATGTCCGAGTACATAGTGCAGCGGACTAGTATTGTCCGAGACGCGACAAGATACCGAAGAGTACGATGTAAGAGGACGTGTTTAAATCCCGGTATTTTGTGAATAACCTTATTATTATACACCTTTTTAGTTCAATTTTACCAGTAAAAGTAGAAGTAAGGGCGTTTTTAGGATGTCCTTCGTGCATTGCACTGAGCGATCGCGAGCCGACGACTGCTCAGCTGACGCGCTGACTGCGTCAGCAGCATAATTTTACTCAAATTCACAGATTCCGGAATGACCATTGTTCACTGCAGTGAAGCATAAATGTTTCGAAGTATTTTTTTGTAAAAAATGTGAAATTTTCTGTTGTTTCTTTCCGTCTTGACTTAAAGGTATTATGAGGTCAAAGGTCAAACAGCGTCCAATAAAACCTATAAGTTATTGTTCTCGTCGTCAAAGTCATTGAAGTCTGTGGATACCAGAACTTACTGTACGACGAAACTCCATAGGTTACAGACGCAGGTGGATAATACTATTTCATATTGTACACAATGAGTTATAAGCTCGTACAACTTATGCTTCTTACTTTAATATTTATTAAACGAAAGGGCAGAAATGTATTAATTTGTTAGGTCAAAAATTTAATGTTATAAATATTATCGAGTTATCGAAAAGTCTTTCTTTCTTCCATGACAGGCAGTGGGTTGTTGGGGTTGTTGTGAACGTGATTGCCACCTTGGGCTCCCTCGGAATAACTGCTTACTTAAACTATGCCCTTGGTAGGGCGATGGGGAGAGATCCCGCGTAAGTATGATAACACGTACGAAATGTATGTCGGCGAACTCAACTGACGCATACGAAGATAATGGCAATCTAGAATCCAAAATCCTGAACACGTAATTGGGGAGAGTTTTGTTAAAACATCTTTATCCTTTACATGGATATGCAGGTCGTTGACTGAGTCATCCTATAGACGGTATTGTCAATGGACATTCCACTATCACTGACAGCTACTTCCGCAGACGGAAATGACAAATTCATTGATACAGTTTATATCTTATCTTACTATAATCAACGGTGCTAGTGAATATCTTTATCCTCAGTCATGTTAAGATGTTCCTTTGTCGGCTGCAATGTATTTCGCGAAATTCATTTATGATAATGATGATGACGACTACGATGGTACTAAACTATGAATGAGACAATGAGAAAATGCACATATTGTAACAAAGCAAAACCTGCAAATATTACCATCATATTACGTTTGAATATTTTCTATTTGTATTGTCGATTCAATCATTCTGCACCAGCTATCTAAGAGGCAGTATTTGCACTTTGACCGGAAATTATTAAACGTGTTCTCTTTACGTATGAAAGCATTATCAGTATGTGTATTATTCAATGAGTGACAACGCTTTCCTGTGCAAGTATTTTCGATTCTTTACTGCTTCTTAAGGTACATGCAAACAGTGACTTCGACGCTGATTATGCGACCAGTATCTCACCGAATAACACCACAGTGACTCCAGAAAAGTCAGGTTTTCGTGCTTTATTTCCCCAAACGGAAAATGATACGTAGAGTCGCCATCAGAACTTTCTTACAGCCGACAGAAGATTTTTCGTCAAACGACACTTTTGGGTTGTTTTTCCATCACTTTTGAAGAAAAGGTGAACTTTCAATGTCCGTTTGTGATTGACAAATCACCCTCATTCAAAAGCTACACTAATCAATTCGTGAATCTTTCATTCAAACCACGTGATTTCAATCTTTTTTACACAGACCTTATAAGGAACCAGAATACGAGGAAGGGGCTTGGCTGTACACAAAACCTTACTACCGTATTTCACAATATCTGATAGGCATTACCATTGGATACGTGTTGTTCAGACTGAAAGGAAGAAAATTGAATATCAATAAGGTACAAATGGAAGTTTGTTCAAGCCTTTTAATCTAGCTCTCGAGTCATAATTTTTACGACCAGATTGCATGAGTTGCCACAGAATGATATCTCGTATCGTAGAGACTGTCCCTCTGCGATATTCTAAGTTAAATTACAAACAAATTTTAAAGAAGGTTTTCAAATCATTTTAATTTTAAAAGCCCTATGTAAAATAAACTCTAACGATCGAGGTTATGATGATGGACAACAGAAGAAGAAGTATGTGAAATTGTGTCTATTCTGAGGCAAGGGGTTGTTACGCTGAATCGAGTGTGAAAGCTTGCCAAAAGGTAAACTATATTGGTAGCATATCAATCATAAACCCTAAAATAAATACGGTTTTGTTATTTTACATTTAAGAAAGGGACTTTATTCTGTAACAAACATCTTTGGTTATTTTCAGGTTCTTAATGTGATCCTATGGTGCTGTGCTTTAGCCGCGGGGTTTGCAATTGTCTATGGTACCTACGCAAGTTCGCAGGGTGACCGTCCTGTACAGGGCGTGGCGATATTTTACCTAACAGCTTACAGATTTGCCTTTTCACTCTGTATCGGTTGGGTAATATTTGCCTGCGCTACCGGAAATGGAGGTAAAGTAATTATGACAAACTCCCTGAATATTTTAGGCTTTTGCCTACTCTCAACACCATAAGAAACATACATTTTATGTCGTAGAGGCTCCATTACCCCCCCCCCCCCCACACACACACTCACATTTTTTGCTCACGTGTGAACACGTGAGCATATGTCGCAGCGATGTCTGTCTGTCTGTCTGTCTGTGTGTCTGTCTGTCTGTCTGTTGGTCCATTTTCTCAAAAACGGCTGAACGTATTTCAGTCAAATTTGGTAGACATCTTCAGAATTCAAATGGCTAGAACTGAAAGGTTTTGGTGGGCGTGGCTTGGATATTAATGAAGTTATGAAAGTTTTAATTTTTCTGTTACGCCGCGTATGACAAGTAAAAACCAGATATGAACTGAAAATGCTCACGTGTTTCATTATATATTGCATTTATGTGCAAGTTTGAACCTTTGCTACATGCTTTGCTACATTTAAAGTGTTATGATCAACACAATGAATTTCACCACAGATCAATTCTAAAGGTCATTAAGTATTCAAATATGTAATTAGCTGAAATAAAAAATAATTAATTTCTTTGAGTACTGTCATTGTATCACAATATAGCATGTGTAATTACCTTTGGTCAAGTCCTTCAAGCTCTATATGCCAAACCGTGAAAGCTTGTTAGCTATTTATGCAAATTATGAATTAGCTGACATGAAAATGCAAAATGACTTTCAATACTGTTATAACCTGGTATAATGATCAATGTACACAGCATGTTTCGCCAAATTTTATCAAGTAAATGCCAGTATATATCCCTAATTTGGAAGGTTCATTAAATATGCATATTGGGAATTGGCTGAAAAAAATGTCAAATGACTTTCAATAATCTTGTATCATAGTATCTTTAATGTACATAGCAAGTTTTGCCAACTTTGTCAAGTCAAAACAGATAAATATCGCTAATAAATGCGGGATATCGGACCGCAGGCGGGCGAAGATTGCATTATAAGCGCGCCAACCCAAACTCACTGCATGGACATCACATTTACGAAATCGAAGTCCAAAGTCAACTACGTCATTGTTAGAATAAGAGAGGTTTTCCATCACACGGGAGCATACCACCACAAATTTTGCACAGATGGCGTTGCACTGGCATTGAAAAAGGGTGCATGGGAGCATGGGAACGCGGGCAGTTTCCCTCGCTATGGGTAGGAAATGCATTGAGCAAGACACACTTCCGGGTTCGCAAAAAAAACGAGGATCCCATTTACGGGGCGCTCAAATATAACTATTTGCTGTGATACATAGCAGAGGCGTATATGTTTGTGATGCTGAGAATAACATCAGTAAATAAATGACGGGTTTAAAAGTTGACGTTTTTTGCGATGAAACAGACTTCTGAAGGTAGCTCGCTTGGGGAACACGTCATCCGGCCGCTGTCCGCTTTGACCCCAGTAATTCACACTGGTTTTGGTCGGCCCCAGGTACCCAAGTCACTTCGACCCCGTCACACTTTTGCCTACATGTCCACGGAGACGATTCAACATGTTCCACAACAAAGCCAAGACAAAAATTGAAAATATCAATAAAATGGCTTCACAAAGGCTGAAATACACGATACTCGATGAAGTATGAAGTTTATGAAATGAAATCAAAATTGACAACACAAGTGTTTGTCTCGGGTAATACCACTTGAAGTATTGAACAATTCTACAGACTGTTTCCATACAGTGCAGTATTGTCAGTGACAAATTAATCTTTGCAATACATTTTTTTTGCGATGAGCTGGAAATTTGATTAATATCGAGTTAATGTACATAAATATTCCGTTATTTACTGGGACACGTTTATTTTCTCGATCCGCTATCTGCGGACTACGTGCTGAAGTACATTGACTGTTCATGTCAACGATCGTTTCTCCCTCTGCAGAGTTTCTGTATCCCGTTCAACAACGCTGTACCTCGATCACACGATAGTGACGCTATGTAGCTGTGCAGTATTGAAACTTATCATAAAATGGCCACCTCGTCTAACAGTAACACGTATTGTCGGGATTATCGTACGGAAAAAAGACTGCCAAAGTAAGACTTATGAATCTTCATCAGAATTGAACACATCATGATTGTACACGAGTATCAACCGTGAATGCACGTTGAGCTCGGCAGTTACACAAGCATGGTACGCTACATGCATAGCCCTACGAGTATGGCGACAGTGTCCGGCTTTGGCTACGCCGCCTACCGGAGGTGGGAGGCGGCGTAGCCAAAGCCGGACACTCTCGTCATACTCGTAGGGCTAGCTACATGCACTGCCGCGATGCCGATCGTATGCATTCCAAGGCCTATCCCGGAATTTGTTTCACAAACAACCTCAAAGGAGAGCAAACATACTTCTATGGACAATGACGAACACGTTTCTTGGCGAAGCAAAATCAAAACAGTGCAGAAGTACATGAAGTAGGTCATGACCTTGGACTCTGTGCACGAACCTGATTGGACACTTCAATACTTTGACCCAAAGTTATTATTCATCAGCACTTCCATGCCATGAGGCAAGGTAGAGAACGTATGTACTCATTTCTGGCGATCGAGCAGCGAGGGAAACAATCAATTACCAAGGATAAAGCTAATTTGCTAAACGATATTTTATCTTGAATAGTGAGTTGAATGAGTAATAAAATATCATATTTTTAATGTTCAATACGAGGTTGAAACACGGAGGGACCGTGGTTGAAACCAGAGCTATCCAGCTGTTAGCCCTGCGTACGATGCTGTGTGTTCCGCTACAGCTAATAGCCCCGCTCACCACAGCCCTGCAAAGACCCGTACGTAGAGTTGGTGACTTCAAATCCATTTTTGGACTTGACGTAAAAAGCCAAATTACTGCCGAAATTCAGCGTTCTTGGGCCCAAGTCGTATCCCTGCCTACCTCAGCTACTCGATCGCTTCCAAAAATGCCAGTCTTTTATTCTTTTTTCGTAAATAACCGTCGATGTCGGCAACTCTCTCGCTAGCCTGCGTACGTACGCAGTGTACGCTGTGTGTTAGGAACGCACACAGGAAATGCACAGCGTACAGTGCGTACGTACGCAGGGCTAGCGAGAGAGTTGCCGACATCGACGGTTATTTACGAAAAAAGAATAAAAGACTGGCATTTTTGGAAGCGATCGAGTAGCTGAGGTAGGCAGGGATACGACTTGGGCCCAAGAACGCTGAATTTCGGCAGTAATTTGGCTTTTTACGTCAAGTCCAAAAATGGATTTGAAGTCACCAACTCTACGTACGGGTCTTTGCAGGGCTGTGGTGAGCGGGGCTATTAGCTGTAGCGGAACACACAGCATCGTACGCAGGGCTATCCAGCTGTAGCCAACCTGGACAAGCACATTTCACAGCGCCCTCAAACAGTCGATTGTTTTCACTTGTCATACGCGGCGTAACAGAAAAATTAAAACTTTCATAACTTCATTAATATCCAAGCCACGCCCACCAAAACCTTTTCAGTTCTAGCCATTTGAATTCTGAAGATGTCTACCAAATTTGACTGAAATACGTTCAGCCGTTTTTGAGAAAATGGACCAACAGACAGACAGACAGACACACAGACAGACAGACATCGCTGCGACATATGCTCACGTGTTCACACGTGAGCAACATCGACTGTTTGAGGGCGCTGTGAAATGTGCTTGTCCAGGTTGGCTACAGCTGGATACATTTTACCCACAACCCTAGCGGCATAAAGCCAGTCTTCCTGCACTTACTGTACTTGTACATTTCGTCTCCCCGCCATCGTCGCGTAAATCAAGTTATACCGCCGTATCATAACGAGCACATAGTTCTTCGCTTGTCTCCACAGCCTTTCTGTGCTGTGAGTACGCTTATCCGGCTTTTTGCTGTACAAATTCTGAAGCGTGATTTTGATGGACTGTCGGTGTGGTGTCGGTAAGTAATTTGTGTGTGATGTGTTGATTCTATGTCGTGATTTGATGTATGCACCTTTGTTCGATACCACGATTTGACTTGGACGCTTTGAGTTTACGGTTGAGAAAGTGAATAGTACGGTACATGCATCAAAAGAATTGAGAAGGAGCGCGACTGTGACTCGATCGCGACTGGGAGCTGTAGTTCCGAACTTGACTTTTTCATGGCATAGATTTGTACGGTCGGCTCTTGCCCTGCGTACCCTGCTGTGTGTTTCGGGCGTTACACGGCCCCCGCCACTATCATCTACATCATCACATCTTTCATCTAGTCTAATGAGGTCTTCCAAATCCTTTGTATTCATTTAGACCCATATTTTTGAGCAACGGCTTTTGAGATTTCTGGCGCACGTTGTTGGTCATTATAAAGTGAGTCTTGGGGTCGACTGTTCAGAGATGACAGCTGTAGTTGCTTCATTGTAAGAAGGCAGACAAGGCCCTCTGTCACAAACCTTAAAAAGTCTGTAGCATGATTGAAAGAATCCATTACTTTACGCTTCACTGTTCTGTGATTAAATGTTTTCTTGGCGTGCGCCAATGTCAGCTACGCTGGCTCCTCTGTAGAATTCATCCATTAGATGTGGTGGGGCCGTGTAACACCTGAAACACACAGCACGGTACGCAGAGCTAGCTAGGTCGGGTAGATTTCTGTGTACGCTGCACTGTCTCCAAAACCCACGTGGGTCCGGCCCGACAGCGTATCCCTTAGCGTACACGAGAGGTCCTGCACGAAGAATAACAACTTGACTGGTGTCAATGTTATTACTATTTCATAAAAATAGTCCACGTAAAGATTGTTTTGTGACAATCGACGAGAGTCATAGGCTGGTTAGGCTAATTTTGTCGTGGCACCTAATTTTGTCGTGGCAAAGCCATGGATTAGGGTTAGGGATTTTAGATTGACAATAGTTTTCGTTCTCGTAGATGTCGCGGGGACATGGATATTCTAGGTACACTGGTAGCAATGATGAATAGTTACTATTATTGTTTGTGTATAGGGTCTGTTGTGGTGCTCCGAAAGGGTTTCAGGTAATATTTTCATGATATCGTCATAATAATAGTCTGATCATTTACATACTTTTTTAGTTTCCTATAATGTGGGACAAGCTACTGAATTTCGATGGTTGGTACTCAGTGGCAAAGACTTTGCTCGGAAAATGCGTTACCATCAAAAGCGAATAAGAATGTAAAATGCCCCCAAAAATCTTCCAGACCCCCCCCCCCAGGATATCAAATGGTCCACCCCATAGGTGGGAAGGCTTGTATAATGAAAAAATGACATTTATTCATCATATTCATAACTTCCAGACAAATATTGCTTGCAAGATCCTGGTAGTAGGCACCACTGTAATTGTTGATAGATCAATAAAGCCTGTCGGCTGGTAGGAACTGATCAATTAGTGTGTGTGTGTAGTGTGGAGATTTCCTGACTTTCCATCCTGTAATTTTGACAATTTTCTAAAGTACAGCTTGTAAAAAATTACACAAGTTTAGTAATATGCAGATTAATTTTAGTGCCCTTTCTTATCCAGCTTTGAGTGTTGAATGAATCATTATGAGGACAAAATGGTAATGTGATGAAATGTCACAGGACAAAGTGATGATAAACCATGAATTCATTTATTATTCATGAAAAGTATACTCTATGAGTGAACTAATGAGGTTTAAATGGGTCCTAAAAGATAAACTTAATTGATGAGATTTACATCCGTGTGTTGCCCTTATATTTCATTAAAACAAAATGACATGTCATACACACATCAAAAACATTAAGATAGCTATTTGAAGAGATTGTTGGACATGGAAGTTGTGTGAGAAATGTTAACAGAGCTTTCGATAATGTTGTATCACTGTTCTAGTAAATGATATGGCACTTCATGGAGTCAACAAAATTTATGACAGTGGTCATTTTAATCCTTGGTGTTATGTTTTTTTTCATTTGCAGAAGTGGTCTATTGATGATTACATCACCACAGGGCATTCATTAGGACATTCCAATTAAATCCACATATTTTTTGTGTGAGTTCATTCACTTTTGCCATTCTTTGTTAGTCCATGCAGCTTTCATTGTGTGTGCATTCAGGCATCTAGGTAGATATTTCAGACATGCCCAAACCGATTTCAATTTGTTCTTTGATACTATCAATGCCATCAGGCAGCCATTATGTTATATTTTGTGGCCATTCACAAAGATATGTCTGACATACCTGGACCAATGTCATGCAAACTTGCCTTTGTAGGAATGGTGTCGTGTCATCAATGATGAACTTGTTGGTCAATAATTTCCATGAAAAAAATGGAATAAGTTCTTTACATGTTGTAAAACATCAAATTCATCTTTTTTGCCAATTTTTTCACTGGTACAAATATGTATATTTAACAGGATGCAATGGATGTCTTACTTTGATTTTTGTTTCTTTAACAGATTATCCAGGAGGCCATATACGTGGTGACATTCACTCGCCCATAGGAGGCACAGCAATAACTTGCCCACAGGAGGCGCAATAATAACTTGCCCATAGGAAGGGCGCAATAATAACTTGCCCATAGGAGGCGCAATAATCATTTGCCCATAGGAGGCGCAAACAATAACTTGCCCAAAGGGGTACAACACAATCACTTGCCTATAAGAGGCACAGACTGCCCAGTTGAGGCACAGTTGCCCATAGACGGTACAGACTGCCTGTAGAGGCGCGTTCAAGATCACAAATTGATAGTCAACAAGCATTGGTTACAACATTGCTGATAGTACTTTGAGCAAACACTGTTGTGGTTAATTTTGCATTTAGATCACAACTGATTTGACATTGATAATATTCAGTATTAACTTGCAGAAGAAAAAAAATAAGGCAGTAAAGTTTTGTCTTTGTCTTCCTCAGTGTACATTGTGAAATTATACCGTGAATATTTAACAGCACACAAGTTAGTGCTCTATCATTTACTTCCTGATAGGAAACAAGAGTATTGTTTACAGGCAGATTATTTGCAATCAATAGAATTACTTCAGCGTACTGAATATATAAGGAAGACTGACATTTCTCTACAATTTCTGAAAATTGGCATTCATTTACTTCATAATAAACAAGAACAGTCATACCACATTCTATCATTGTCTACTTATTACTGACAACCCTTTTAACTGCTTTTTTCTGTCTAGGTCCAGCTTCCCCAATAAAGTTGGACCTAAATTTTGTAGTGAAAGGGTTCAACGTCTAAACTGCACAATATTGACAAGCAATAACACATTCATAGTCTACAATCTCAACAAACACAATCATTCTTTCATCAATACTTCAACTTTTAAGGTTTCACTTTTCATAGCATCAGAAGAAATCAAGGAAGCAATAAGCAACATCAGTCAAATTATTAATTTTTCTTCCTATACAAGTGCTTGAATTGACTGTAAGAACTTATTATAATATTAAGCACACCATAACACAACGTTACTATAAAAGTACAATGAGAGTAAAAAAACTGAGCATAAAAGCAAAAAATGAAAGAAGTAAATTGTACATGCAACGAAAAAGACAGTTGCAGACTCCTCACAGATGTTACACAAAGGTTAATGTCGAAGGTGATGGTAATTGCTGTTCCGTGCTATAAGTCTAGGACTCTATGGAACACAAGATCATCATCATGCAATAAGAGTACATACTGTTGACTATGTAATTGAACATTGGGACAGATATGAGGATCCAATTAAAGGTGAATATGAAAGATGGCATATTGTCTCTCAAGATGACTATAGGCAGTATATGTCCAGATCTGAACCAGGTAATGCAACTTTGGAGGGGACATTGAAATAAATGCTGCAGCGCTTGCATATAACATTAATATTGCAGTTCATCTTGACACTTTAAGTGAACCATTAGAGACTGTTGGTAATTCTTCTGTAAGTATACATCTTTTGTATCATGCAATCCGTGTTGAAGGAGAAATTGATAGTGGTCACTATGACTTTCTGCAAAGCACAGAGCAAAATTTGTCACAAGCAATAAATGTAAACAGTTTTGGACCAGTACAAACAGAGAAATCTATGCCGCAAAATGAACATTGTGTAAATTATAGAGAAATAGAGAAACAGAGAGACATGATTGCCAAGAGAGAAAAGAGAGAACAAATAGAGTTTAGGCAAAGCGAAAACCAAAGAGATTTAACAGCCAAGCAAAATAAACGAGCTGATCCAGCATACAGGCAAACTGAAAGGCAAAGAGATATGAATGCTAAGAAAATTATGAGAACTGATGAGCTGTACAGACAAACTGAAAGGCAAAGAGATGTCAATGCTAAGAAAACTATGAGAGCTGATGATGTGTATAAACAAACTGAAAACAAGAGAAACAGGACATCAATGAAATTGAGACGGTGTGATGATGAGTACAGAGAAAATGAAAGGGAAAGAAATGCTAATGCTAAAAAGACAAAGAGAACTGACCAGGTCTTCAGGGAAAGCGAAAAGATCAGAGATGCCAATATTAAAAGTATTAAAAGAACTGATAAATCATATAGAGAGAGAGAGCAAATGAGAGATAGATTAAACAAACTAAACAACAGAAGATGTAGTGCTGCAAATCTATTGAAGAGCTGATACAAATTTTTCACGGTGCAGTTCAGAATGGCCCAAATTTTGTATGTGTGTGCTGCCAACAGCTGTGGTACAGAGAAAGTGTTTTGAACTACAATAATGTTAAAGAAAAGTTAAACACCTTTGCATCATCTCAGGCTACAGATAATGATATGGCACCATTATGTAAAACTTGTTATTCATATTTAAAAGAGTCAAAGTTGCCTCCTTGTTCTGTGGCCAATAACATGTCATTTCCATTAATTCCCCCCGAGTTACAGTTACATCCACTAGAAGAAAGACTTGTTGCCTTACGCATTCCATTCATGCAAATAAGAGAATTGCCAAGAGGTAGACAAGTTAGTCTCAGAGGTAACATAGTCAATGTTATAGCTGATGTATCAACTACTGTCTCTACATTACCTAGAACTTTAAATGAATCGCAGACAATACCTGTCAAATTTAAAAGAAAGATTAGCTATAGTCATGCCTATCAGGTAGAGAATGTCAGACCAGTGAAAGTCTTACAAGCAGCTAATTGGTTAGTTAAAAATAGCCCCTTATATAAAGCAGAACTGATTACAATATCTACAGATTGGGTTGTTTGCAGAAAGGATGAAAACCACAATTGGCAGGAATTTTGTGAGGAAAATGACGATCATGATTATTCTCACATGTCTGACAAACAAACATGTAAACAAGATGACAGTAATGATCATGATGATCATGATGATGATGATAATTGGACTGAAGAAATAAAATTGGAAGATCATCCTGCTGGCACACTGGATACAATGCTGTCACCTTTATATGATCAACACACAGACTCTGATGGCGCAGTTTGTTATGCACCAGGCGAGAACAATAAACCACTAGGAATATTTCAAGACAAATATTCTGAGGAGCTCTCATTTCCAACAATATATTGTGGTCAACCCAGACAAAAGAAACGCATAGTCCCTGTATTATATAGTACATTGTGTAAATGGGAACTTCGACACAAAGATAGGAGAGTTGCAAAGTCGATGCCTAACATTTTCTTTAAACTAAAAAATTACAAATCAAGCAGATTAAAGACAAGGCAACATTATGTTTGCGAAAATGTAATCTGAAGGGCCGCAAATTAACAGCTGGTGAGCTTCAATCACCACAAATGTTGATAAAATTGTTCGACTTGATGAGGGATTCAGAGTGTTGAAGACACTTAGAGGTTCACCACCATACTGGGAGAGTGCAAAGAAAGATATATTTGCCATGATACGTCAACTTGGTATTCCAACATTTTTCATGTCATTTTCATCAGCAGAATCTAAATGGATACATCTATTGAAAATTCTTGGAAGGACAGTTCACAACAAGGAATACACAGATGACGATGTATTGAACATGTCTTGGAATACAAAATCTGATTTGATAAAATCTGACCCTGTTACGTGTGCTCGACACTTTGACTATTCATTTCAACGATTTATGCATGATTTCCTAATGAGCTCACATCATCCAATTGGTGAAATACACGATTACTTTTACAGAGTGGAATTCCAACAAAGAGGATCACCACATATACACATGCTTGTATGGATTAAAGATGCACCACAATATGGTGAAAATAGTGATGATGACATCACACAATTCATAGATCAGTATATTACATGTTCAAATGATCACAGTAATGAATCCTTCGCTGAATTGATAAATTATCAAATGCACAGACATGCAAAAACCTGTAAGAAAAAAGGCCAATGTGTTTGCAGATTTGGATTTCCTGTGCCACCTATGCCAAGAACAATGATATTGCAGCCATTGCCAATGGATACTGATGAAAGCACAGAACAGATCCTTCAAAAGCACTATGAAAATATCAAGACTGTTGTTACTGATTTACAATTTGGAGAAACTCTTTCTTTTTCTGAATTCTTAAATAAACTACAACTTGATGAACAAACCTATATTAATGCAATACAGTCATCTCTAACATCAGATAAAATATTCCTCAAGAGGTCACCAAATGAAATAAGAATTAACAGCTACAATGAAACCCTACTCAAAGCTTGGAGAGCAAACATGGACATTCAATTCATTCTTGATCCATATGCATGTGCCATGTACATCGCATCTTACATTAGTAAAGCTCAACGTGGAATGAGTAATTTGCTCAGTAGGGCTGTGGAAGAAGCAAGGGAAGGATGTCATGATATCAGAGAAAGTGTCAGGCATATAGGAAACAAATTCCTTAATCATGTTGAAGTTAGTGCTCAAGAAGCTGTTTACCTTGTTATGCAAATGAGACTAAGAAGAGCTTCACGCGGCTTCACATTTATTAACACATCACCCCCTGATGATAGAGTTATCCTATTGAAACCTCTTGATGACATACAAAACATGCGTCCAAATGCTACTGACATAGAAAGTGATAGCATCTTGAAAAATATGAGAGGCGCCCAAAGCCCTTGAGAAATTGTGCTTGGCAGACTTGGCAGCATGGTACAGTTTTCAAAAGTTAAAAGATAACCCGCAAGATCATTATCAAGATAATGATGACTTCTACAAAACTGATGAAGAGGATGATGATGATGAAAACAACACAATATATCAGATACGTGGCCTTGTGTATAAAAAACGCACCAAAAGTAAAGTTATCAGATATGTTCGTTTCCATAGGGAAAAAGACAAAGAAAATCATTACAGAGAGTTAATAATGTTGTTTTATCCTTGGCGAAATGAAAATGAACTCCTTGCAGGGTGCAAAACATACTATGATCGTTACATGCAAGTAAAATTTGAAGTAGATTCTAAAGAAAAGGAGTACAATAAAAATGCTCAGGAATTAGATCAAGCTATTGAAGCAGTACAAAACACAGCCATTGATATGTTTGATAATGTTGCTCCAAATACACAACATCAGGAACATCAAGACATTTTAGAAGGATCAAGGCCAAGTGACACATTGAGTATGTTTGCACCATGTGATGAGAGTCATTCTAAATATGACATTGGACAGGACATTGGCATCAGTACAAATAATCCCATTATTGAAGATCTTCAACAACCACGAATGGCTGATAATGAATTATATCCACTTTTACAGAAACTCAACAAGAAACAAAAGAAATATTCTATCACATAGTACATTGGATGAAAACAAGGACAGAGCCGTTAAATATTTTTGTAACAGGTGGCGCTGGTGTAGGGAAATCTCTTGTTCTCAAATCATTGTATCAAGTACTTTTAAAATATCTTTCAAATCTTCCTGGTGAAAATCCTGACAACATACACTTATTACTAGTTGCACCTACTGGAAAAGCTGCTTACAACATTAAGGGTACTACAATTCATTCAGCTTTTCAAATTCCTGCATCCCAAGGTTTTCATTATAGACCACTGACATCAGAAAGACTTAATACTCTACAAGCAAAATACAGGAACTTAAAAGTCATATTCATAGATGAAATCTCCATGGTTGGTAATGGTATGTTAAACTATATCAATCTCAGACTACAACAGATAATGGCCAACAATAAAATCTTTGGTGGTGTCAGCGTTGTTAGCTTTGGCGACTTATATCAATTAAAACCTGTCTTTGATGGTTGGATATTTAACGACCTTCAACATGATTATGGGCCATTGGCTGTCACATCTGGAAAGACCTGTTCAAAATGTTTGAATTAACAGATATTATGAGGCAAAAGGATGACCAGAATTTTGCTAAATTACTCAACCGTATACGTGAGGGAAAGCATACATCTCATGACATAAAAGTTCTGCAAACTCGAATAGTCAGTGTTGATAAAAAAACTTCATCTATTGATGAGTCGACAGTACATCTTTATTGCGAGAACAGACTTGTTGATGACCACAATGCAATAGCATATGACAGACTTACAGGAATAAAAACATGTATACCTGCTACTGATACAGTCATTGGCGATGTCTCTGAGATCATAAAACACAAAACATTAGGTATTGTTGTCATGCTTCCTGCTCAAAAAACAATGGGGTTAGTTTCTAAATTATCAATTGGAACAAATCAGCGTATTGAGCTTTGCATTAATCTGTCTGTAAATGATGGATTGATAAATGGTACTCCAGGAGTAATCAAATACATCGATGGACCTGATTTGCATCATGTTACTATTCTATGGATTTTATTTGATGACGATTGTGTTGGCAAAAACCTGCGACGTGAAAAACGGCATTTAATACATGACAAAGTATCTCACAGATGGACGCCAGTTTTACAGATATCACGGCAATTTAGAGTGGGAAGACACAAAAATGCAGAAGTTGTGAGAAAACAATTTCCACTCAGACCAGCTAGTGCCAAAACAATACATCGTTGTCAAGGTGATACACTTAACAATGTGGTTGTGGACTTCAGTACAGCAAACAAGAGAAATCAGTGTCATGTACACTATGTTGCTTTAAGCAGAGTGACTAAACTTACAGGTCTCAACATAACCACATTACAAGAAAATCAATATCAGTTAGCACTGATGTTACACAAGAGATGCAACGCATGAGAACCATCCATGCTACAACTCTGTTTCACATTACCATATATTATATCGAACAGATTCATTATTACTTATCAAAATGTGAGATCTCTTCATTGCCATTTTCAAGATGTTGCTAGTGATTTCAGCTTAACTTCAGCTGATGTACTAATTTGCAGTGAATCAAGACTACAAACGGCGATCACAATGATGACTTCAAAATAGCAGACTTCAACCTTTTCAGACAGGATGATAAAAACCGTCAAAACAACACCAGACCATATCATGGTATGGTTATGTACAGCAAAGAAAACACTCTTGAAGCTACCCCACAGACACTGCATTGTTTTAATACAGATTTCTTAATTGCAATACACAAAACAACATTGGTTTAGTTCAAATTGTTGGTGTTTACAATCCACCATCATCACCTACATCAAACTTACAACATGCTCTTCTTCAGCTCATCCATACACTTGAGTACAATCTACCAACCGTGATCATTGGTGATTTCAATGTTGACTTACAAAAGCAAACACAATCTACAAGACAACTATCTGAACTTATGACAAAGCACTTCAACTACACACAAGTTATTGAGGAGTCAACAACAGACTATGGATCATGCCTTGATCACATTTACACTAACATCCATTGCATGCAAAGTGGTGTACTTGAGTCATACTATAGTGACCACAAACCAATTTGGATTGCATTGTAAAATAGAATTAAATCAAAAACTGCGGTCATACTAATTACTGCCCGTGACTACCCGTAGCTGCCTGAGAACTGCCCGAGGAAAAAGTGGGACAAACAGGTTCAGTTTATTTCATGCCCAGCCAACCCAAAATATCATTGATTTGACGTTAACCTGATGTTTTCTCCAGCCGTTTTGAAACACTGAAGACACCGGGCTTCGAGGACGTCGCCAGCTTGACATTGAGTTCATACCATTCAGTCCGAGAGATGGTACAATAATCTCGCCAAACGCTCACAGTTTGACAGCTTACCACCCCTTGCACTGAATGGTATGATCTCACAATCAACTGTAAGAGAAAAAAATTGAAAGATTTCTGCAGTGATGTCAATTACACTTAAGGATTACTCAGCAAGGGCACTTTGCAAGACCAGTACTGGTTAGCCACTTTCATACAGAGGAATTTCTCCTTACTACTCTTACACAAAAACACTCCATTATTTCTCCGTACTACTCATACTAACTCTCTATTGCTATTTAAACTATGTCCTTCTCAATGGCTCATTTTAATCTATTTTCTTGAAAGATTTATCAAAAATAGCCATGTTGTTTATCTTTTACTTGAGTTCTTAAAAAATAAAAATGGTTTTCTGAAAGAATGCGTATATGGCTTTTCATTACTTTATGGTGATATCACTTTGGCCTATACAGTGTGAAGCACTGTACCAATCAATTGCACTTGTTATGTAAATGCTGATACAATGCCAGAAGCCAAAGACATTCAGCATTTTTTCCACCGAATTCATATTTGTAAATAAAAAGGCCGTTGTCATTGGTCTGTCATGATAATGTCCATGATCTTGATCATCACAGCTTAAAAACTTTAAAACTATTGGCAAAAGTTTAAATTTACAGACAAATGCAATATCTATGAAAACACGTGAGCATTTTCAGTTCATGTCTGGTTTGTTTTCCAGCCGCTTCATCATGTAGAATACAGTGGTTTTTTTCCCAAGGTCATACTGATCGTCTTCAAGTGTCAACGACAACAACAAAAAATATTACATTCTGTACAGAATATATCGTACTTAACACTGACTTACACCAGAGGCAGTATAGGATATATGTTTTTTTGAACTTCAAATTTGTTGAAAATTGATGGGAAATAGACAACTAATGTTCTTTCAATTTTATCCTCAGGTCCAATCAATTGTATTTTGTCTTGGAACGCATGGATACCATTGGCTCGCATGAATTACTGTGCATATCTTACCCATTTAATAATACTATTCCTCTACACATTTGGTTTGGAATACCTGTGGTATTACTCAGATTTCAATTTCGTAAGTACAGACAGATAACATTCAACCAGTCAGATTTCATCGTTTTGAATACCTAATCAATAACCTGTTACTGTCATTTGTCGAATCAAAGCAATTTTGAAGCACTGTTTTTGCATATCACAATGTGATAAGATGAAAAAAATTACAGTTTATAAATGGATTGCCGCGTAATGTGTACGCTTTCAATATAAAGGTCTGCACTTTGTGTTCGGTGTGGTTCTTTTACGGATTTCAACGAAGAATGCTAGAAGAAAGCTATCAAAATGTAAATATCTGTAACCTTCACTTTCCCTCTTCAACTCGCGGATTTGAAAAAACATATCTTTTTTATCATTTCTAATTTCAGGCCATAGTGTTCATAGGAATCACCGTGATAACATACGCTGTATCATTCCTGGTCGCTATGGTTGTGGAGATCCCAATGATAGGTCTGGAGAAGGTCATGATTCCAAGCAAAATGAGGAAAAAATAATTCTGTTCGATAGCAAGTTTGCCGTTGTTCCCACTCGAATGAATCTTCCTCAAAATATTTTTAAGATGATATGACGCACTGGGAAATGACTTGACTAATTTTTGATTGAAATCATAAAAACTAAGCTTAACCGGGTACGGGAACTTTTTAAAGTAGGCAAGCGCAAATTTCTATATTGATAAGACCTGTCAAATCTAATAAGGTGTAGCATTGTTTGTTAGAATTGATTTTGACAACATTCTATAACATTCGTCTAGAAATACTCGACAATAATCTATGATTTTGTCTGAGAGAGAGGATGTCAACGTCAAAATTTACGCACTTCTCATTGACCTTGAATTAAGAGAATAAAATTACGGATTAGTATTTGTCTTGAAAGTATTGGTATATCAAGTATTTACTGATCTCTCGTTCTTCTATGCTGGCTTCATTAGATATTCAAATCACTCTGACTGTCGGACACTATCATCAACACGTTCTATCAACATTCAATTAAATATTGTAAATCTCGTACAGATGTAGTACGAATTCCTTAACAACAAACGTTAACGAGATTTTGCTATTTTACCGATGTGCAGATTTTTTCAGCAGAATTTTGATTCAAAACAACAGAAATATAACTGAAAACAGTTTACAATAATCAAAATGTCTAAAATATGAATCGTATATTCTCTATTAAGGCGAATAAATTTAGCATTTACATTTTTTAAACTTCAAGTTCATCGAACTGGGTAAAATTCAGAGAACAAACTCTGTAGAATGCAATACTAGTGAAATAAAAGCTCTAGCTTGTCAATATAACTCCAGGTCACGTTATTTACTCTCCCTTTGTTATGATCTCGTCATTGTTTACACGACCGACTTCAATCCGTGCATGTCTATTTGGCCGAATTTCAAAATCGTGGACTGACATGACATTTATACCGTGCACAATTTCTGTTTACAAGTTGCGACCAGTGACGTCACCGATATGCACTCCCGTTTGCAAAGAGCGATGGGCCTATTCAAACAACACAGAAATACAACAACAAGCTTACAATCACGATGGTAAACAACGCCGTCATGATATGATAGACACAAACTTAGCTATGTAAAATGGCGATTGTAATATATGCGAATGGTGCAAACCTACAAGAAACTCGATACAAACAATACATTGTAAAACTGTGAGTGGAGGAAAGCACTTGATAGTTTAGAAAATCGATGACGTGGGCAAGTCAGCAGTCAAAATGTGAGAACAATGTAGTACGGCTAAATCAATGGTGTGTATTTGACAGCCATGCCTTTCTATTTATCGTCCTGAGATAGTGTATTGCAAAGCCATCATGCATATGCATAGAAAGTAGGCCCTGTATGTATGCTATGTATAAATAGGAAGAAATGAGAAGTCGACAAACAATCAAAAGGAAAATCGTACAATTAATTTGAAAAATTGAACGGCTCTTCATTTACTATTCTCAAGGGCACTATATCTACTTGGATGTGAAGTTAGTTTGTTTTTTGTTTGTTTGTTTTTTTGCCTTGGCTAGAAGGCTGACTTAACTTTCCCAGAATCAGGGCGATTGGCAATTAGTTTAATAGATCGCGGTAAAAACAAAACCAGGCGTACGAACGTGCATAGAAATATACGTAGTTTCTATGCTTGAAACGTCGATTTCTTCGTGCCGCTTTCTCGTAAGCTCTTGGGGCGTAAATGAGTCTGCAGATGACAGTCTGTTTATGTGTTGCCTATATCCCTCAGTAGAACGATAAGAATAGACAATGCCACCCTCCCCCTCCCCCTATTCAAGCCTGTTACTTTGGTTAAAGGAGGTGATATTGCGAATTGAGTGTACTCGGGGATTATTCTCGCATTGAAAAGACGAAATAAAGAGAACAATTAACGTGAGGTGGCTCACTGCAACCCTGCTTACATAACCGTCCATCATGTCGTACAGACCGTACATTCATTACATGTACAGATCACGGCCCGCTGACAATTAGAAGCCAACATTCACACTACGGAAGCACCGTATACGAGACGTCAATGGTCTAACACAGGTCAGTCAACCTGAAGCGAAGTGCACATTTGTGTACAGCCGTGGTCATCGGAACGGGGAAAGAAGAACTCACATTCTACGGTATCACGATCGCCATATGCAGCCACGTCGTTCAGCTGTTGACACTAGGCTTTATTCTGTCCATGAATGTCTTCTACATCGAATACATTGATTATTTCAAGGACAGCGCCACCAAAACAAGCTTAGTAAACTCAATTGGCATAGGTATAACGTTCCTAATCGGTAAGTGGTGTTTCAAAACATTTCATTCTGTTTGAGAAATGTTTGTGGTTTGACTATTATAAATGCTCACTTGAGGGGATCATGGAGCTCCAGGAGGGGATTGTGTACATTAAATGTGTATGTTCACTAAGGTAGCGTTCACAATGGTCTTTGAGGGGGGGGGGGGGGGGGGAGGACAGGAGAATTGGAGTTCGACTTGCAAAATTTAGAACAATGTCAGTGGAGCAGAAGAAATATTGTGACTGGGGGGACTTTGAACTGTAAATAAATGTGAAATATGTATCGAGTTTACGTAACCTTTCCAGAGATAAAAGAGAATCACATATCATTAAAATGTCACTCGGTCAAATTCTCGTTGTCAGAGAAACTAGCTAATTACCAAGTGACGCTGCCAAATTTATTTCGTTAAATGAGGTCAAACACTGACAATAGGTCGCCCATGCTGTCAGACAGATATGTAGTTCAGTGGGTGTTTTCCTGCAGGATAGCGTGAGTCGAGTCAAGACTTCATTGTTTCTGTCTCCCACAGATGAGGTAGAGGGCGCTGTACCGAAAAAGGCGTAAACTACATGCTGACATTATTCATGGGTTATCAGACCACAGGGAACAAGGGTCAAATGATTGCTGGTAAACCAAGTTATTGATTAGAAGACAGGTCAAAACTCATGCAATCACAAAGGCAATGTTGTATTTGGATTTTGTTTGCCTTCAATACAAAATTTGTATCGCCATAACGAATCTTTCACAGCACTTTACAGTTCAGCATAAGATTTGCCTCCTTGACAACAGGAAAACAGGAACGGAATAGCCAAAATTCACATTCAAAAATTACCCAAAATGTATGGAATTCTGTGCACACCTCTTCTATTGACACTCGTACACATGCCCATGATGATTGTTTGATAAGATTGGCATGTACGAGGACGTTGATTTGCTTTTCCCTCCTATATTTAAAATCTGAACACACGTTTTCACGATTTCCACCTTTGTCCGGAATTTACAAAATAGTGGACGAAGTGTGCTGCAATTGCAAAATCATGAATCCATGTAACCTCCTCATGGCAAAATCTTTTCAGCGAATACTGGTAGGGAGTGGGGCCAAGTTACTAGTATAACATTGCTTCCTCTTTTTCCTCCTAAAAGGACCCCTTGTGAGCACCCTTGTCAACAAATTTGGAGTAAGACCGGTTGTGATTGGCGGTGGATTGCTGTCGAGTGGCGGGATAATTCTCAGTACTTTTGCCTCCAGGGTGGAAATACTTTATATCACCTACGGGTTAATAACAGGTAATATGTTGGACTAGTCCAATATCAGCTGTGTGTTGTTTATTTTACGTTTACTTGCAGCGATAGTTTACACCCTGTAAAAAGCTTCACAGCTCTGTTAGTTTGCTCTCAGTAACATATCACTGTTATTTGCATGTGTACTGTTACTATTGTGCACTGTTATTTATATGTGTTACTTGCATACAGATTCAGACAGCGAAATCTCATTTGAATGCTATTAGGCTACTGGTTTAATCAGAGCAAAGGTGTTTCGGGCGAAACGAATTTCCCAAACAAAAAATTAGTCTACTGTTAGTGATTTTGGTTGGTAGTATCGTGCCTTATAGATCTTTCGAACTATCAAAATGAGAAAACAAAACAAACAAGTTTGCCCATTATCACAAGAAATATTGAAGACAAAGCTCAGACCTTGTTCATGTCTATGCTAGAAGGAATCGTGTGACGTCATTTTTGATAAGAATTAAATCCAATGTAAACAAAAGATATGGGGGTTTTTTTTTCATATATACAGGTGCAGGAACCGGGCTAGCCTACGGACCAAGCGTGGTGATCATTGGTAGATATTTTCATAAATATCACACTCTCGTCAATGGAATAGCATGTGCCGGTTCTTCAATCGGCGTTATGGTGTTTCCTCCGCTATACCAAGTTTTAATCGACAATTATGGATGGAAAGGGGCGATGCTTATCATAGCAGCGATGAACATGCACATAGTCGTTTGTGGGTGTCTGATGAGGGCGCCAGACCTCTCGCCTTTTGAAAAGCCAGCACCAGCAAGTTCTCCGGAATCCTCGACACCCAGTGACGATTTTGAAACCTCGAAATTCATCGATACTGGTGAAGTACGAGTTTCAAACTCAGAAAGATCGACAAAAGTAAAGATTCCTTACAAGAACACTATCCCCACAGATGAAAGTATGGAAAAGAAGCCATCCAAACCCAGAGAAAACAGATTTTCTCACTTTTTGAATAGTTTTGGGTTCAAATTATTTCTATCGCAGCCATTTCTCCTATTTATGTGGTTTACTAATTTCATTATTGCGGTCGCATACTTAGCTGCTTCAGTGTATCTGGTTGCCAAGGTTGTTTCTGTAGGCGTTACAAGACTACAAGCGTCGTTTCTGTTTACCATCATCGGAATATGTTCGTTAATTGGGAATATAGTCCATGGAAGTATAGTTGACTGTGGAAAGTTTCCTCCATTGCTGATGTTTAGCAGTCATGTTTTCCTCGCTGGAATATCACTAATGCTGGTTCCAATAGGTGACAGCTTTCCTGTATTCGCCGTCTTGTTCGTTGTGTTTGGATACAGTGTTGGAGTATACTTCCCCGTCGTTCCCATTTGTTTAACAAAGAGGCTCGGCGTGCAAAATTTAGCCACTGCTCTTGGATGGGTTTTCCTTGCTATCGGTCTCGGTGATATTCTTGGACCGCCCCTTGCAGGTATGATGACGATTACGAATATATCTGTTTCACTCTTTGTCAATCAGAGAGAGAGAGAGAGAGAGAGAGAGAGAGAGAGAGAGAGAGAGAGAGAGAGAGAGAGAGAGAGAGAGAGAGAGAGAGGAGAGACAGAGAGAGAGAGGAGAGAGAGAGAGAGAGAGAGAGAGGAGGGAGGGAGGGAGGAGACAGACAGACAGACAGACAGACAGACAGACAGACAGACAGACAGAGCCAGAAAGAGAACGTGTGTGCCTTCACAGGAAAAATACAGTGCTCGATATAGAATAGCAGGGCAGTATACTAAATGAATGCACGTTAGATACTCACTGTGCCTATCACTTTAATTTTACGCACTCAGGCGATCACCATGCAGAAATGTATTCTAACAGGTTTTGGTCAATGTGATCAACGCACAAACAATAATTATGGTATATATATACAAATAGAAGTGAGAACACAAGTATATTTAAATTTGTTACCTATTTAAAGTACCTGTAAGATAGTTTAAGTAGTAGTCACCTTATTTATCGTTACATATGTGTGTGGAATCCTAACGAATATCATACTATTTCCTTGCAGGATGGCTGTTCGACATATCCTCCAACTACAACTACTGTTTTATAATGGCGGGCACACTTGACATCCTGGCCGCTGTCACAGTGTTACTCTACTACGGTTTTGATAGATACAGGACTAAGAGACAAACGTTATAAATGTGCTTCCCATGGACTATGACGGAAACAAAGAACCTTCAAACAATCAAGACCTCCTTCGATCGCGTTTAGATCGTCTACGTGGACAAGACAACACAGAGATCAAAGAATTACTTTATTACTCCAATTCCTCAGTCGGGTGCTATTTTGCTAACAACCTTGTATTTGCACAGATGAATTGAAATGACAGAGGCGACTCATTTGCCCGTTGTACAGTTTTGTGCCAGAATGGAGGTTAAGCAACTTACAGAAACATCCAAAATATGATATTTAAACAATAAATTGCACCCCACAACGGTGCAGTGCACATATTGAGTGAACTAGTTAAAACCGAGTGTTATACCCGTTGCCAAGGTGATGTATTTTCTACTATCTCGTAACAATATATTAAAGTTCTTGAGTGAAACGTGAAAAATGATTTTTTTTTTTCTCTAGCTCTTAGCTTGCGTGTGTTACAACCAGGCTGTATCGGGAATATTGCACCGTTATTTTCATGTCTCAACCAATCAGATTGCTGTATTTGCAACAATATAAGCCTAGTGGTCTGATATAAATATGTAAGAATAAATCATGAATCACAAACTTCATCAAGGAAAATGCCTACAACATAAACTAAAAACAACGTAAACATTTAGATATGAACAGCGGACAACAATATTGGCTTTGGAATGCAGAATACAAAATCCTCCCTATTCGATGTCAACCATTATGCTTTTGTCAGGGGTAACTCTAAATGTGACCCCTTGATGAAGTTGCAGATGGGCGCCCCCAATTGAAATGCAGCACACGTGTTTGTAGAACCGGCATAGGTGACAGCGAAACTGCGACCAAGCCGTTCAACACTATGTCTTCATTGTAAAAGTGTTGGATGATATTTGCCTTTGCTAATGGAAATTGAGCTATAGTGACTATGCCAAGCCTTAGGGAGCATTCGTTATTTACGGGGAGGGGGGGGGGCGGTGGAAATCAGGGGGGGTTGACTTTTACAAAACCGCTTTTTAGGGGGGTCAAATTTTACAATCAATGATTGAAGGGGGGGGGGGTCAAATTTTACAAAGGTTTGTATTGAGTTATGGAAAACAAAATTGACTTTGGAATTTCACCGAAATGTTGCTTGTGTAACCGATGTTTCGAGACGGCAGAATAATAACCGACCGAAGCTCAGCCAAATTTATTTCTCTAGCAGGGCCAACAAGTCCGAGACTGGCGTTAACCTCTCTAGAGCAGCAACAGAGCATGTAGCCCTGAGTACAGGTCTGTGTGTTCCTGGCGTATACGGCCTCCACCACAGCCCTGCAACGGTCTGTGGAGATAACTGGGGTCTCTGCAGCGAGATTCAAAATGGGGATCTCCATGGGTAAACAACTTGTCGAGTATGTTATGTTTCAGAAAATGAGCGGTTTTGGACGTTAGGAGAAGTCAATCGCATCTTTTCTGGGATTGGTTAGGAGGTAAAGGTAGGCAGGGAAAGGATTTTGCCCCAATAGAGCAGAATTTCGGCCAAAAAGACCGTTTAGTCTTCATTGCGGTCCAGATCCAGGCCGCAGAGACCTCAAGTCTGTTCAAAGACCATTGCAGGGCTTTGGTAGAGGCCATATAATGCTGGGAACACACGTGCACACACCTGTACGCAGGGCTACACAGCATGGGGCATGAAATGAGGAACCAACACACAGTCATATAATGTAACAAACAACTTCTGTATATTACTATATTGTGTCAAATATCGGGGTCTACATATAAAATAGTAAAACCGTACTTCAAAACTATAAATATTACTCCATGGTAACAGTAACCGTACTGATCGACCTCCCGACGGCAGGAGTCGAACACACTTTCAGAACAAAAACTCTGTTCAAACCCTTTCTAAATGCTTAACAATTTCTATGGAAAACTTAACGTTACCGCAGAGGTACCTCAGACTTGACCACGCGGCTGGGAAACACAAATAGTTCACACGCGACTTTAACTAATGTTCGATGATGAGCACAATTGTAAGTCCCGTGTAATGTCTGCACATGAAAGTCGGCGACAACACACGCAATTCACTGCTAAGCAGCGTCCAGTTCAGCTACCACGGGAGCAGCCATCTTAGATCTTTTGTTTACTTCCGGTCGGGACATGCCGAACTAATCTGAAGTCTTCCTCTGCTAACTCCGCGCATCGACAAAAGTTCAGTGGAACGATCATAAATAATGTTCTCATGACAATCTCAGACATCTGACTGAACTCATAAACGGATAAAGTTCACAGTTAACACACAATTTGCTGCAGAAAGATCAGCTTTCAACTTGTGGTGATATTATCATCTTAGCGTGCAGTGCGTATATTGCAAATATACGGCACGGCTTTCACTTGTGTGAGCAATGTTTGTTCATCGACTAAAGTAGAGGATGGCGTAGGGTTTAAATAAACAGTCCGATCCGCATAAAATTCGATCTCTGCCACTCACCGGTTTCTTTACATATCTGCTGACTTGAGTAAGACTCAAAATAGAGAAATATCTGACTTAAAAAGCACACGCTGACACTCAAACCTTCCAGTGCCAGTGCCAGTGCAGCATGCAACGTAAACACTCTCTGGAAAGTTCCCGTCTTGGACTCCCTAGGTATACAGTGATAACACACAAGAACTCCCAGGCAAAATAGAAAATACACAGGTCCTCCATACATAATCTATGAGAAGCTATGAATAATTTCTTTTAAATACAAAACTAGCTAAATCTGTGTATTTATAGACTCTTGATTATTGATATTAATGTACTTGATAAGACTAGGGTAGTTACCAGTGCATGTGTGAGCAAGAAATTTGATTTTGAATTTCACCGAATTGTTAATTCACTATCTTGTCAGAGGAGGAAACTATGAATATTTTTTTTCCATTATAAAACTAGTTAAATCTGTGTATTTATGTACGCTTGATTATTGATATTAATTTACTTGATTAGACTAGGGTGGTAACAAGTGGATGTTTGTGCAAGAAATTTGATTTTGGAATGTCATCGAAATGTTGATTCACTATCTTGTCTATATGGAAACTATGAATAATTTTTTTCCAATATAAAACTAGGTAAATCTGTGTATTTATGTACTCTGATTATTGATATGATAGTTGTCAATCGGATTCGAACCCACAACATACGGCATCAGTCGCCTAGCTGAGAGGCCTGAGACAGAACCAGTCGGCTAAATCTCCACTCCCAAAAAGAGTGGTTCAATAGCCGGCTAAGTTGTTACATTTTTCTGACTGAGACCTTTCAACACGTTGTAGAGTTCGTGAAGCACTCACGCACGCATGCTCACTATCATACATCGCACATACACACTTTATCGAAGCGAAGAAACGAATTTCATCGCTTTAACTGGGCGAACGATAACCTCGGGGACAATTCTGTCCACCAGCAGTGTTACCGACCCAGGATAGAAAATACGGATAGTTTTCAATCGGATTCGAACCCACAACATACGGCATCAGTCGCCTAGCTGAGAGGCCTGAGACAGAACCAGTCGGCTAAATCTCCACTCCCAAAAAAGAGTGGTTCAATAGCCGCTAAGTTGTTACATTTTTCTGACTGAGACCTCTCAACACGTTGTAGAGTTCGTGAAGCACTCACGCACGCATGCTCACTATCATACATCGCACATACACACTTTATCGAAGCGAAGAAACAAATTTCATCGCTTTAACTGGGCGAACGATAACCTCGGGGACAATTCTGTCCACCAGCAGTGTTACCGACCAGGATAGAAAATACGGATAGTTTTCAATCGGATTCGAACCCACAACATACGGCATCAGTCGCCTAGCTGAGAGGCCTGAGACAGAACCAGTCGGCTAAATCTCCACTCCCAAAAAAGAGTGGTTCAATAGCCGGCTAAGTTGTTACATTTTTCTGACTGAGACCTTTCAACACGTTGTAGAGTTCGTGAAGCACTCACGCACGCATGCTCACTATCATACATCGCACATACACACTTTATCGAAGCGAACGAAAACGAAATTTCACGCTTAGTGTACTTGATTAGACTAGAGCGATTAAAAAGTTCATGTGTGTGCAAAAAAATTGATTTTGGGCATTTCACCCAAAATGTTGATTCTCTAGTATTTGAGGAAATTTTTCAGCCCGAGGCCACAGGGTGCGAAGGGTTAATGAATCAAATCTGATGAAATTTTTTTTTTCAACGGGGAGGGGGGGTGTCACATTGTACAATTGATGAATTGAGGGGGGTCAAATTTTAGAAATTTGATTTGGAGGGGGGTCGCTTTTTACGTTTTAATTGTCGCTCAAATTCCACCCGCCCCCCCCTCCCCGTAAATAACGAATGCTCCCTTATAGGCGTACTGTAGTCGTTGCCGAGCCGGAACTCGTGCCAAGTATCGATAAGACTTGTGTTGGTATTGTCGACAGAGCCTGTTTCTGTGTAACTTCCGATGTTATTTTTATGCACCGAATTTTTCAAAAATATAATTCATTTGTCGAACAACAACAACAACAACAACAACAACAACAACAACAACAACAACAGCAGCAGGAGCAACATCGATAGCGACAGCAACAATAACAACCACGACGACATTACCTACTTTTTCACAGAATACATTGTGCTAAACACCCTATATCACCATCAAACTACGGACAAGAAAAAGACCATATCCCTGCAACTTTATTCTCTGGTCCAATCAATTGCATTTGTCTTGGAACGGATGGATACCATTGGCTGGCATGAATTACTGTGCATATCAGATCCGTTTAACAATAACATTCCGCTACGTTACAGTATTCGGCTTGAAATACCAGTGGTGTCATGCAGATTTGAACCTTGTAAGGACAGACGACATTTCAACAATTTGGCTCAATTTAATTTCATTGTCGTAAATACAGAAATACCTGTCACAGTACCTATTATCAAATCAGTTGTAAAGCATTGACGCTTGTAAAACACTATGTGACATGATATGAATAATTAAGATTTGTATATGACTATTGCAACAAGACTTTCAATGCAAATTGTGTTGATTTATGTTCTGTGTGGTTGTATTGTGGACAAAAAAGTTCAAAAAATATGAATTCTATCTGTAATTTCAACTTTCCTTTTACATCTCGCAGATCTGACAAACACTTCCTCATTTTCTTGCTTTCAAGCCATATGTGTTCTCAGGAATCACCATGGTAACATACGCTGTCACGTACCATTCCTTGTTGCTGTTTTTGTGGAAATCCCAATCATCGGTCTTTAGGTCATGATTCAGAGTGCAGTGAGAAAGACATAATTCTCTTCTGCTCGCTACAAAGTTCGCAATTGTTTCCGGTTAGCTGTATTTTCCTTCAGCGATTTTTTAAGGATTGTGCAGATAACGTAACTTTAGTTGGACATCGCTAGGAAATTTCATGAAAACTAGCTACGACTGACTGTAGCTTAGTCGACAGCTGGACATTGTCAACAAATTTCTGCACGGAAAGACATTTTAAACAAAGTTAGGTGTACCATTTCGTACTTTGAACTGTAATTGTTGAAAATTCGGTCGAGTGGGGACTAGAATTGAGTTCGGCAGCAATAAAATCCATGCAAACATCGATAACTACTCGGCAATTATTCATGTGCCATATGTACGAGAGAAAGGATGTCAACATTATGATTTAATCGTTTCTCAGTGGTCTTGAAATTAAACACAGTGAAAATTTGAAAAAGTGGATCTATATTCGTCGTAAAAATACGACAATTCCAAGAATATCTAAGAATTGGAGTGAGCAAAGACCTGGTACGCTGACAAAATTCAAACCACTAAAACAAAGTGCACTGTTGGCGGTAGTGAAGTTGATCACTTTACAAATAAGGTAACGGTACCGTAACCATCCAACCTTACTTGCAAGATGCAGAAACATTTGCATTTCGTTTCTTATTTGTAACAGATCACACTCTGCTAGGTAGTGGGTACTATAGAAATACAATTATAATACTCTTATAATAAAAATTGATAAAAAAGGATGAATAACTCCATTAATGCGAAAATAGACAATGCACCCTCCTTTTTCCCAGCCTCTACTTTCTGCCAAAGGGTGTCAAGTTCCGACGTGTTAGAGCGCAAAGAGCTAGCATGTCTCGGTAGCAAACTGAATGTTCCACCGTTTTATACAGTTGATGAATTGAAAAGACGAAATAAAGAGTGTACTGAACGTTAGATGGCGCACTGTAAATATGCTTGCATAACCGGCCTTCACGGCACGACACAAGGCCATAGACACACAGAAGCATACGGTTTCGCACACTGAACACAAGCAGGACGGTCATAGTCAAACATGGGTCATTAACCTTCAACGAACCATACACACTGTGTATCATCTTCGTACATACAGCTGCAACCCTGGTCAGAATGGGAAACCAAGAGCTCACTTTCCACGGTTTAACAATCGCCGTATGCAGTCACGTTGTCCAGCTGTTGTCAATAGGCTTCATCCTTTCAATGAATGTCTTCTACATAGAATACATTGATTATTTCAAGGACAGCGCCACCAAAACAAGCTTAGTAAACTCCATTGGTATAGGTACAACGTTCCTAATAGGTAAGTATTGCAAAGTAGCATTGCATTTAACGGAGGAAACGTTTATAGTTTGAACCTTGTGAAAGGTCACTTGCTATATTGTACCACAGTCCCTCTATAGGGACTGTGCTTGTACGTTGGCGTTTGTTCACTAAGGCAGCTTTCACAAAGCTCTGTAGCCTATCTCTCTGAGAGAAAACATGACCGTGAATACGCAATTTTTTTCTTTCTTTAGAAAATGACTCCTCTCACATAAATGATAGAAAGGTCTGAAGGACCATTATGAATTGACCGTTATGAGTTGAACAAAAATAGAAGCTTATTGTTGATTCAAAGAACAAAATGCAGATAGCTAGCAATTGATTTCTTTGTCACGCTTAGGGAATAGGACAATTTATTGGCCTATGGCGCCAAACCACCAAGCAATGAAATAGACCGTCACAACCACTCGACCAAGTCCTAGAAGTCGGAGAACCTTAGAATAATTGGGCTACTTTACCGAAAAAATCGAGATATTGCTTTACATTTTGAATGTAACTTCTCAGCAAAATCGAATTTATCAACCAAATTACAACTATGTAAGCAGTTGATATGTGACCAAAACTGGCCAGTTTAACTTGAATTTACACAGTCCGTACAGCGACCCCATATAAACCAATTTGATGTCGACCGATGAACATAAGTAGGACGGAGATGTCCGAAAATTATGAGGGTGCCAGATAGGATCTAAGAAAAACAAGGAATCCTTTTCAAACCCCACCCCCCCCCCCGAAGTGTTTGTGAACGATGCCTTAATTTACCTCGTTGAACGAGGTCAAACATTCACAATATGTCGCCCATGTTGTCAGTCAGATTAGACTCTCTCACAGCCCCTTCGTTCGCTACGCAGTTATGCGCCCTCAACGGTATTTCTAACAAGCGTGCTCACTGAGCCAGCCGTGTATAGCCTCGCCGGCTTCGCCGGCTCGCTGAGCCGAGCTTGGCTCGGCTCACCTTCTGAGGGCGGTATTATTGTCAGAGGTGAAGCAGGCGAGGGGCTGTGAGAGAGTCTACAGTCAGATATGATATACATATGTACCTCAGTGGGCGTTATATTACAGGATATTGAACGCGTAGGCGAGTCGAAACTTCATTGTTTCTGTCTCTTCCGTTTCTACTTGTTTTTTGTGCGAAAGTCCCTTAGAAATGATATGTTAAATACAGCCACACTAACAAACACAACGTGTGAGTGTTCCTACCAATATTTTCAAAAGTTGGTATACTGTGGTAGAAAAGTGGTAGGTATGCGTTAAAATTGTTTATCTGATTAAGATATTATAAACTCATTACACGTCTATGGGTAACCTTTCCAAACGTAGCTCCGCATTTACAGTCGTTCAGTAACCAAAATACCGAACTCCTAACTTCAATTGGATTTCAATCCCAAGGACACACTGGATATTGATAACGTGTTTTGGTTTATCGCTTGTGTTTTTTGCCCAATCTAGCGGTTGCGCCTATACACATGAGTTTCGCATACATAATGTTAGATATGACTGAAATTTGCAGATTTCTTTTCGCAAGTTGCGTTCCTAATTCTCCACTCCCTCACCAATACAGGTTACGCACATTAAGTCTGTCAAAAGAGTGGGGTCTCAAAATATATGTTTGTAATATTTTCAGTACATAAGCAAAACGAATTAAGTTGCATATTCTAGAATATTTTCTAGATCCAGTCTTTAGCCTCACACTGACAAGCAAGAGTTTCAAGTCTCACTGGAGAAAAGGGAGAATTTTCCATATCGCCATTGAGAATCAGGCTGCCAAACAGTTCTCAGTGTAATTGTTGGTATGGAACTGGTCAGTTCCTTTGGCCTGGGGTGGGGGCTGTGGATTCATAGTGGGTCACCCTGTTTTTCATTTTGATGAAGGGAGGTCACCATGTTTTTGAAATGCTCAACCGAGTGTTAGTGTGTTTTTGAATTACAAGATGGGCTCATACTTGCCCAAAATACATCGCACCATCCACGAACTTCATCATTCAGTTGCATTTTTCGGCGCGTATTTTAATATGTCAGACTCATATGTCAGAGATATCTGGATGTTTGCATATTGGAAGGTTGTTTTGCAAAGCATCATACCAGCCACAAATAGTATCATTCACTCACAGTTTTCGACGTGCCCTTCGGGTGCACAACTTTAATATCAGAGAAATATATCAGAGATATCTGGATGTTTGCAAATTGAAAATCTGTGTTTGCAAAGTGTACTAATCATTATGAAATCTGCAGTTCATATGAAAAGCTTGACAAATTCCTGATCCTTTTCTGTTTTCTCCTTGAGAATTCACTATTGGAAAGCAACATGCTCTAATATTTCACAATACATTTGATTCAGTGACATATTTTAGAAAGAGAAAAATGACAAGATATTTTTCGTTCTCATTGATGCAACTACTTTCCTTTCTGTCATAGGTTTTCAAGTAAAAGGTGCTTTTTTCATGAGTCAAATTATAATTAACAAAAGGCAGTTTTTGTCATTATTAGAAATTTTTTTAAAGGTATTGAGGGAGGGCATCTGAAAAGTTAATAAGATTTCAATCGCGATACCTCCGACCCCCTTCACTGTTATTTGTGCACCCGGCCTTATTACGACAGAATGTGTGACATCATTTGACAAGACGAAGGTTATTGCAAAGTATAGGGAGACAAATGCAGGGATGTGTGAGGGGACAGAGAAACAAATAGGAAAGATTCACATGATGATATTCGGCACCGAAAAAGGGAAGCTGATGAGAGGTGTAAACGAGAGGTTTTTCGTTATACAAGATTGTGTAGAGGGCGATGTACCAAAGGCGCGAAAATCATACATGGTAGCTTGAAGGAACTTGAAGTCATTGTTCAGGAGAGGTCAGACCATATAGAGTAAAGATCTGCAGATAATAATACCGGTAAATCAAGTTATTGATTTTATGACGTTTCAAACGTCATAAAATCACAAAGATTTTACTTATTTTTGCCTTAAATCAACATTTCTTAAAGTAACGGAGCTTGACCGACACTAGACATTTCGGCAGTAGATTCAAACGCTCGGTGTTACAGCTAGCAACACTGAAACAATTAAGACGTGTCAAAACTTCACATTTAGAAATTACCCATGATGCCTGAATTCTATGCCACCCCTGTGTACAACCATTCTCTCGTGTAACGTTCTAAGCTCTTCCAAGCCATTTTTACAACTCTCTCAACGTATTTATTGGTCGGTTGTCTTTTAAGTTCCAATGATGACAATATGGCAAGCTGTGTCAGGCGAGCCAAGGAACAGATTTCTAGCAGGGACTTTTCTTGTTCAGTTAATGGGAATTCCGTTTCGTATCCAGCTAGGAACGTCTTCGCTACAAAGGACTTGTTTGTAGCATCTTCCATAACAAACGACGCCATTGATATCGCTATTTCGTACAAGTATGTAGAATATTTCACATCTCCGAAGTCAATTATTCCTGAAATAGCGTAGATATCACCAGAGATCCCGGATGTTTCGACATCACTCGGCTGAACGATGATATTTCTCGGAGAGTAGTCACAGTGTATAATACCTGTAAAATAATAAAGCTGTACTGTGTTTAGGGATTTTCTTATATATTGTCATATAAGTTCAAGGCTTTTTGCTTGCGACAAAGTTAGTCTACCCGTTCACTTGGCTCAGACCTATCTATGGAAATAGTTAAATATATGAACAGAAAGACTTTTAAGCAAAACGATGTGCTGTGATTATTTCACCTTCTGAGTAGACAGGGATAATATTTCGGATGTACTTTCAAGGTAAACCTAAGAATCATTTGTATTTCATGCAAGTAATGCATCGGTTTAAATACCTTTGTAGCGATGGTGCAATTTTACTACTTTAAGTCTTTATTTTAGACGATGAATTAAGTAGCCTTTGATACGGGAGATTTACAATTAATGAAAAAAGTTATGAACTCCATCTGTACGAATTGGAGAGAAATATAAATGCTAATTTGCATTCCCCCACCCCCACCCCCGTGATGAAACATTGAACTTCTTTCTGGTGTGAATATTTTAGCAGTTAATACGTTGTTGCCATAAATAAATAAATTTTTTTAGCCTCTGTCACAAAACTTTAATTCGCTGTTTGACTGCCTGGAGACTTGTAAAAATAATAATATAAAAATAAATAAATAAACATCAAAACAGAGTACTAATTGAAGGTACTTCAGCAGACTATCGCGTTTGTGGTAGCTGTTGCGAAGGTAGTGAGGTGAACGCGATGCATGGCCCTCAACTGCTGCCAGCCAATAACTGCTACCGGGCATGAAAAACCAAGCGACGGGGGCCAGCCTACAATTGCTCATACATAGGGACTATTAACTTATATTTTGTAGGAATCTTATTTGGCTTTGCTGCTAACATTAGTTATAGTCCAGGGTGAGCATATGTTTTCTACCATATCTTTTATTGTGTGTGCACTTGGGATTCGGCCAGAATATATCTATTTGAAATCGCCGTCGATTTTTGTTCTAAAAGCGTAAGTAGAGTTGTCAATCGGACTTTTCTGAAAAGACAAATTAAGGTTTAAGATGACATAACGCGAAAAAATCGTCTTGATGTCCGCGCCTTTAATACACAACTCCACAAAATATTGACCTAAACACTGAATTTCTCATCGCGCCAAAATTTTCTCCTTTTCAACGATATCTGAATAACATAACACATGCTGTTACCTTGGCGAATCTGACCGTAGACAGGTACAACTTTATCCTCAAATGATTGCAATACTGCTGACACTAACTTGCGACGGACTCCATCACAAACTTCTGGTAAATATTTACTTAGATCAGGTATATTTTCAATTCTCCACTGGTTATTTTCATTCAGAAACCCAGGATGCTGAAATCTCTGGAAAATGCGTAACGTACAATTATCTACAGTAACGATTATGGAAAATAGACCCGGAACATTAAATTGCACTTGAAACACGGCTTGCGTCAATAACTTATAAAAATAATCAGAACGTTGTTTCAAGTTTGTATATCGGTAAACGAAGGGTGTGATTCATTATCATCTTTTCCGTACAGGGTGATATGCCGTTGAAAGTACAATGTAACGGTTAAACGAATTCCTGAAGGAAATAATGTGAACGTTTTCATCTTCTCATTTACGGAGAATCGCATTAAGGTAAATGGCGACGAATTCGGACGCGCACACGCTTTAGAACGTTTCTGCGCAGATTTAACTCCAGCCTGTCGCAAATAGGTAAATTTGTAGCGCATGTATTTAACATCACCTGTCATTGTTGAAATTGCGCTTTTACCTAATTTTTTGACCCAGTCTCTTAGAAATACATGTGACCTATAACCTTGTCATATTTTGACCCCCTAGGAAGCTGGTTTGTATTTAATATGAGCGAAAAATTAACATTTCTCTCCCATTTACATGGCGCATATTACCCATTCACCTGGAGATATTGTAAAAAGTAGCGTGGTGACACCCTTTTATTAAAAGTGTAAACTAAATGGTATTATGTCAGGATTTTATTCGCCAAGTTTGGTCAAAATGACACCATTCAAAGCGACAGGAAGAAAGTTCGAAAATTATGTAGTGATATAATTTCGATATCGTCATTTTGTAATCGATACTTATGTAAAAAATTCTTTACAAACATCATGAAAACTATACATTCGATAGATATGGATCTTAAGTCTTGGTATTTATTAAAATTAACTCATTTGCTAAGCTTTTTATAATTGCTTTCTTTAGTTTAAGTGAATTATATCATTTTTATTTATTTCTAACAACGCCATTTTAACGTCCGTTTCCATGGAAACGAGCGTGGTGACCCCCATTTTTTATTTTATTTTTGCACTTGCACAACTTTAAAGAATATTTGTGCAAAGTTTCAAGAAAATGACACCACAACTTAATTTTGACGTAATTCGTAGTACTTCACCTTAACAAAGGGTGCAACTACAAATATCTCTCCAGGGGAATTTGCCATCGAAAGAAAATTTATAGGTTCATGTTTACTTCGTAAAACGAATCCCTGAAGGAAATTATGTGAGTTTTTCTTTCCTCAATTACCGAAAATCCCATGAATAAAATAAATAAATAGACAAATCATCATCATCATCATCATCATCATCATCATCATCATCATCATAATAGCGCAGTATATTCATCGATGATTAGATGGTCAAGTTATATTTTCTTCTGATTTTTTTTTTCATTTTTGCGAGCATTTGAATTTTCTTACATGGGATCGGAAATTTATGTTATGTTGACACGTCTTAAATTATATTATCTCCAGACCAATCTTTGCCACCGATATCATTATCTTCCCCCTCATCATCATTATCACCATCATATTCCCATTTCAACAGCAAGTTATTGTTGTCATTTTTACCTGTAGTTCTTTGTCCATCTTACCCAAATAACAACCAAGTGATTGGAACTGTTGCAAAGATATTTCTTCCACTTCAGTTAATGGAACTCCGTGTATATAGGTTTGTAGGTAAACCGCGTGCTCAGCTCCTCCTGAAAAAAACATTGGGCATTGTCATCAAAACTTTCAGATTTCAATTTTATTTGTCCAGTTGACTAAATGATCGTGTATCTCTATGTTACGTTGCTGTAGCATAACGACTGATTTCTTTCGCTGGATAATATATTATATTACTTAAGATTTTTCGGGATTAGAGTGTCTTGTGGCTACTGTATGTGTTCTGCTGCTGTATGTGTATTATGTTGACGTTCAAGGCTAGCCACTGTACAGTTGGCTGTTCACCACTGATTAGGTTGTGCTCTGATATCAGCTGTGCATACCGAAACAAGACTGATTAATATATATTGCGTAAGTAAATAACAACATCCCGCGATTCGAGCATTAGATGTAACCGCCAGGGAATATTGAAAACTGAAATTAGTCATTACTGTTTCTTCAGATAACTATACACCAAACACTGCATTAGATTCGTACACAAACACTTCATTAGTGTCATACTTTTTCTTTCACCAACATTTTTTATACCGTCTTAACCTTTCTGTATGGCAGACAGCTATCAGACGACTAAATATTCCATTATAGGTGCAACCTTATATCAACTTTTCCCTTAAGCTCCTACATTCACTTTGTCGTCAGTCGATTTCTGTTGTATTTAATATACAATAAGGGAAGTTCGAACACGAACGATACACATAGGGTTGCAATACATTGTTCACAGTACCTTACTACTGTTACTTACCTGGAAGTCTATGCCAAGATAAATAATCTCCATCCAGCATTTTGACAGGTTTAGGACATTTGATTCCCTTCTCTTCAAGATACAATAAAATGTTAATCATGCCACGCATGAAATCCACGTCTGAGGATTTCTTTGCATTGATAACCTTCAAGATAAAATCAACAATGTCGTTTGAACTATCAGCAAGTGTGATACGGAAGTTTTGATCATTAAAGCTTTCTAGCTCTGTTATCTTTTGAACATTTAAGCCATACAGTCTCACCACCATCTTCGTCACTTCATTGGATGTAAAAGATGGGGCTTCATAGGCTTGGTCTGGAATTATCGCTTGTTGGACTTGTGGTGACGGCTGACTGTGGTCACTTCTGTCTTCGGCCATCTTGTTAAGCAAAACACAAATGGAAGAGGAATAAACGAATGAATGAATGAAGAAACAAATAAAAAACGACAGCTATTGCGACTCTTTTCCGGCATTTTCCCTTTGTTATCGTCGAACTTGGTAATGTCGAGGGCTTTAAAACTTTGAGCATATTACTGGGCGACAGTTGGTAACGGCCTGTGTGGTTTTATACTGTCGCGAGGCCCTGCAAGGGAGTTCGACTGTAATTGTACCTACACTGAGGCGAAGTTTCTTGAGGTTAACGGCCCAACCCTAGTCTTGTAGCTCGACGTCTTTAGGACGTCGAGATGCTAGACTAAGTCAACCAAAGCCAATAAAACAATTGAGATCGTGTATTGTAGACTACAATTCGACATAGATTTTGTAAAGGATCAAACATATCAGAAAAATCAGCTACTTAATGCTAAGAGCTATAACCCAGATGCACTTACTTCACTTGAACGTTTAATAGAAATGCGCCACACCACGAGAGAATGCCTGGCATGCCAAGTATAGCCTAGTTGAAGGTTAGTACGGCATGTGGAACACTCGAGCAGTGCGGATCTAGTCTAAGTCTGGTTGGCTGTTGGCAGGCCGGCCAGTGGACCGCTGAAGCCGTACATTGCATGAGGCTGCACTACCAACAGAACTGCAATCCTGGACGTCTCATAACCAGCGGCTCTATCCTATCAGCTGGGCAAAAAATCTCTAAATTTAGATCTAGAAATTTCTTCTGCTGCTGGGCATGCAGCCGGGCAATCCAATCAACTCGTACAAAACTCTAGAGCTTGCTTGTCTTTCTCACAACCACAAACTAGTTTTTCACGCGGACCAGAGACAAACACACACACAGGGAACGGTCACTATATACGGCCGGGGGATCGGAAGAATTACCAAGGGCATTCAGAAATTATGAGTACGCACCTGTACCTCACATGCGAATTTTCACGTCGGTACAAACAACTGCCAAAGAGTGCAAAAGGAGCCATCGTTATGTATTCAACCTCACGTGTGAAATTCATGCATTACCCTCTGCCATAAATACATACACAAACACGTATATATATATATATATATATATATATATATATATTATATATATATATAGATAGATAGATATGTATGTATGTATGTATGTATGTATGTATGTATGTATGTTACCCATAGGGGCTGTATTACCTGACAGTTGGTGAAAACCAGTCTGACACTAAGCATGTGCAAGAATTAACTTATAATTTTATAACATGCTTGTTGTATCATTCCAAAATTACATAATCGAAAAAACTGATACAAGTAAAATGTAAGCAGACATCAACCGTTCTCCCTTTCATATATTTGCTAAAGCACCTTAAAGAAATATCCGACAATGGGCGTTTAGGAATAAGTCATTGTTCAAATCTCCACCAGGAAAAGATCCCTGAATTCACCTTTATAGAAAATACGTTAGAGAACTCAATTTGTAACATACTCTTTCATCTATTTATCAAGATAGGGCTATACTGATAAGCTCAGCTACTTCTAAAATCTAATAATCAAGACTGGCCTAACAAGTCAAGTCTTATCGCTTCAAAGGGATACGTAATATTGCTCGAACTTCAAACCGAACCAATGATGTGTCTTCGCTTTAGCAGCGGCGCCCTGAAAATAATACATCAGCTTATTTAACTTGACTGTAACTGATGTTTCCGTGACTGATACTATCCCTATTGTAAGTCTATACATGCTCGTAACATAAACTTCAAATAATATACACATTTAAAATAAACAAAAGACAACAGTTAATATAATTTCTTTGGAATTGAAAATACAAAGTCATTCCATTTCGACGGCAGCCATTACTTTCGTCACCAGCTCCTGTATTTGCGAAATGTAGCCTGTGATGGAGTTGCAGATGGGCGCGAAAGGAGATTACACGCATTTACGTATAATCTGCATAGGTGACAATGAAACTGTGATGATGTTTTTCAATACTAAGGTCCTACCATAAGAATATTCAGAAATGTTCAACAATGTACTGGATTTGCCTGATAATTCTAGAAACCGACCTCATGTGTACAACGGTTCTCTTGTGTAACGTTCCAAAGTTTTCCAAGCAATTTTTACAGTTTTCTCAACGTATTTATTGGTGGGTTGTCTTTTAAGTTCCAATGACGACAATACGGCAAGCTGTGTCAGGCGAGCCAAGGAACAGATTTCTAGCAGGGACTTTTCTTGTTCAGTTAATGGGAATTCCGTTTCGTATCCAGCTAGAAATGTCTTCGCTACAAAGGACTTGTTTGTAGCATCTTCCATAACAAACGACGCCATTGATATCGCTATTTCGTACAAGTATGTAGAATATTTCACATCCCCGAAGTCATTATGCCTGAAATAGCGTAGGCATCACCAGTGATCGCGGGTGTTTCATGATTATTTAGTTGAACTATGATGTTCCTCGGAGAGTATAGTCACAGTGTATAATACCTGTCACATAGCAAAGGTTGTGTTGGGATAGTTAGCTTTTGTCAAATAAGGATTTTTGTTTGCGACACAAATACTCGTCAAGAAATTTATATGGTGCTCATAGCATTTGATGAATAGAGTAAACAATATAAACAGAAAAGTTTGTCTTAAGTATGCAATTTGAAATATAACTTTCCTGAAAAATTTAAAGTCCAGCTCTATCGATTGAAGACGAATGCTGAAGCTGTTTACGTTCACCTCTGGTATTGTCAAATCTCACGTTTCAATAAACATTTAAATTCTTTATAATAATGCTGAAATTACAAAACTGTAAACGGTTTTGTGACCTCCATGACAAAACTAAGCTTTGTTGACAGGCTGCTTAGGGGCTCGAGAATGTACCTTAAGAAATATCAAAAATCCGATTCTACCATTACAGTTTTTGACCCTGTGCAAACGGCTGTTTAGAGCATCTGATATGTTTGCAGTTCATCATAACAGGTATAATTACCTATATATAGCGACTAAGCTTTATTACAGTGATATTGTTGTGTACGTACTTGACTTCTCGAAGCGGTAAAATTCCCGGTGAGTGTATGGTATGAAGTATATTTTTTACAGAAACGTTGACGCGAAGCGGTTAAATCTTGGGATTCAGCGTTCATGTAAAATGAGAAGGAGAACCTTTCTATACAAGATCAATTTTGAGTGAAAGACGACTACACATGAACAAATCTCCATCTTGATGTCCGCACCTTTGTACATACAACCCTCCGAAATCTTAATCTATTATGCCAATATGCTAATAGCTTTATTTTTGACATTTGATTGACAGTTGTATTACCTTGACGGAGATGACTATAGACAGGTACCACATTCTCTTCAAATGACTGCAATACTGTTGACGCTAATCTACGACGGTCGCCATCACAAACTTCTGGTAAATATTTACTCAGATTAGGTATATTCTCGACCCTCCATGCACTGGCTATTTTCCTTTTGAAACCCAGGATGCTCAAATTCCTGTAAAAAAGTTTATAACTTGGTAGATGCCAACAACCATTGAGACATGGGTCCGGAAAATCAGTAAATAGATTAAATGGTACTTCAGTTGATGATCCAAGTAGGAATAAACACTCAACATTTTTCCGATTTTTGAGAACACTGCATCATGTAAATTTATCAGCAACAACAAAAGGCTTGATTATATCAAGTTGAATTTACCACCCAAAGTGAGATTTAAGAGTTAAAGTGTACCTTTAAGCCTCAAGCAATTGATCTGAGCGTTTGCTATTTCTCATTTATGCAAATCGTATAAATTGATAAATAAATAAATTTATCATCATCAACATCATCATCTCTTCCTTATCATATTCCAATTTCAACATTAATTGATTTCTAGCGTAGTTTTACCTGAAGTGCTTTGTCCATCTTACCCAATTCACGCCGAGTAAGTAGCACTGTTGCGGGGATATTTCTCCACTTCATTCAATGGAACTCCGTGTATATAGGTCTGCAGGTAAACCGCGTGCTCAGCTCCGCCTAAAAATATCCGAAATAATCACTAAAACTGTCAAATTTCGAGCAGTCATTTTACTTGTCAAGTTAAAATTATCTTCGGATGAGTGTACTGAAACAAAATCAATTTTGCATGATCATTGTCTCTTTTAATGTTTATATACCAAACACTGCAACAGATTCGTACACTTGCGCTCCTCCAGAGTTTAACTTTTCTTCACCCGTTACTTTTAAATATAAAACTCTTTACTTTTTTCTGTAGCTAACAGTTACTAGACAACCAGTTATTACGAAACGTACACATTTGTTCCCTTAACATACATGTACCTACACTCACTTTGTCGTCAGCCAATTATGTCGTTTTTGTTGTATTTCCCCATTTTTATGATAAGTGAACATAGATGACACACATAGAGTTGCCATAAATTGTTCGCAGTACCTTACTTACCTGGAAGTCTATGCCAAGATAAATAATTTCCATCCAGCATTTTGAGAGGTTTAGGACATTTGATTCCCTTCTTTTCAAGATTAATCATTCCACGCATGAAATCCAAGTCTGAGGATTCATTTGCATTGATAACCTTCAAGATGAAATAAGAAATTTCGTTTGACCTATCTGTAGCTGTGACACGGAAGTTTTGATCATTAAAGCTGTCTAGCTCCGTTATCTTTTGAACATTTAAGCCGTACGGTCTCACCGCCATCTTCGTCACTTCATCGGATGTAAAGACGGGCGTTCGTAACTTTCATCTTCAACTATCACTTGTTTGATTTGTGCTGGTGATTCACCTACGGACAGATCTAGATCACTTCTGTGGTCGGTCATCTTGTTAAGCAAAATGAAAAACAGGGTTAAGAATGAATGATTGCATATAAAAACAACAACGATAACAGCAACAACAAATAACAACACTTATTATGAGCACCTTTACCAAACCATATTATAGTGACATCACAAACTCACTTACAATTTTTCGTAGTGACTGATGCAGTAATACTGAAAAGTCCTCGCTCGTAGAATGAAGTGTAAATGTCTGAAATAATAATTTCAACGTTTATCCATTAGTCGTGTGTGGGTTGTGTAGGTATGGACTTTAAACTTTTGGTTGACCTACGCTATTTTTATTTGAAGCTTAAGATAAGTTCAAATAAACATACGTAGACATATGCAAATGTACACTTCCAACATTCACACAAGCAAATCAAAATGAAGTTACAGTGATCGGCAAACAAACGTTTTCCTCATTTAAATTCGTCTCAGTGACTGTATGGCGAAGAATGAGTCGTCACATCCAACGTCAAGGGATAGACCTGAGCTAGGCAGTGACTTGACCTGTAGGCCAACCGTTCGTTGCATAGCGTAGGTCAACAGTGCATCACAAACAATAGCTAAATAAGTGAACGTCCCGTAAAGCCAATATTCTACCAAAGACCAAAATGCGGTTTGTATACTAGGTTACCGGAAAGCCTCAATGCACTGTAAGTCGTAACTAGTTCCCAGTAGCGTTGTAATGCCCTCTCATAGTCTCTGAGCTGTGGAAGTATTTGCATCAATAACGAACATCGAACGCTGAGCTGTACGTGTCCGCAAAGACTCCCATAGCTACCAGTAGTCTATCAGTTGTATCGGTTCCAAGCTATATTCACTTAAAATCAAGCACTGTGCTAAAACGGTAAATCCATTTTCCAACTACACTAAAGGTAGGACTTCGAGTGAGTTAGGTTTTTCCTCACTGGATGACGTGTTCTCCCGTCCTCTTCAAAACCGCGCTCTCCCGCTATATGTCTGATCGATATGACCTACCTGACATCTGTAGCTTGTCCTTGACCTGCCTTGCCCCTTCAGCGATACACAGTACTTATTACGTCAGTTCTGTTTGATTTGTACCGACAACATTACTTTTCTTAAAACTTTTTCAGTTTTGCATGAAAGCAATTATATATAGACCGCTAGTTAATTGATTAATTATAATTATTAGAAGTTCGTTTGAATATTTGTATTTCATAGAAAGTGTTAAATAACCATAAAAGTCACATTCTGCAGGTATTACAAATGCCATACTTTTGGGAAGCAAGTTATAACAAAGTGAAGGGTGTCATTCTCTGAGAAAAGTCAGTCAGTAAATTTCTTTTGTCCTTTCTATCTGAAAAAAATATCAATATCTTTTCGTTTCATAAAACAGATGCAACTAGTCTCGCTATACTTTATATCACATTATTCTGTATGGCTGAAGAGACAATCAGTGAAAACTTTTACAAAAACTGCAATCTCCCTCAATACTAGGAATGTGAGGGAGGGTCACTCAAAAAATGGAAAGCTACAAGGGGGTTTCTCAAAATTTGGAGAGAAAGAAGGGGGTTACTCAGTTTTTGGTGCAAAACGATTTGAAACACCTCGGATTGCACTATTTCACACATCAGTCCCCCCTCTCGCTCTCTCCCCCTGGGATGTTCTAACTGTATTACTTAGTACAAATACAAATTTAAAACACCTCTCAAGTTGCACCAGACTGCAGCTGCACCATTGCACATATCAATTTTCTAATTTTTCCACGTTAGAGAGGGTAAAACCTCCTCTGACACTTTGCCAGTCAGCCTCCTGTGTGTTCTTCCTCTTGTTCTTTAAGATTCTGCCGTGTCAGATATCCTAGTGAAAACTCTGTCATAATACCCATCCAAAATAAACAATACTAAATGGCTGGATACTGATTATAGCGTGAGCTTTTGTATCAACATTTTATTGTGACTTTGAATTTCATTTTGATGGGTTCACCTTTTTTGAACCATCATGAGATAACCGATGATAATCTAGCAGGGTACACCACGATATGAAACGTCTTTACTATTGCTGTAATTTTTGTAAATTTTACAAATACATATCTTGATATTTAACTTTTCTAAGTGAGGGGTCAGTCAAAATACCTCTGTTAGAGAGGGGGGTTACTCAAACTCTTCAGGGTTGGCAAGGGGTTACTCGAAATTTCAGAGTTTCAAATGAAATTCATCCGACCCCCCAGGCTGTATCTAATGACGGCTCCCTTAGACAGTGTCTACTTTTCTCTGTTAAAATGAGAGTATCAGACGGAAGTTACTCGATGCATAGAGAGCAGTTTTCATTTGGCAAAAATGTCTACAGCATGAGGACATCTGCAATTCCCTTGCTAAGTTTAATAAGCTAGGTGGGCATCCTCCATTAACACTAGTTTCTATTTGGAGCTAGACTTCGTCCGTTTGATAGTTCCAGTCACGTGTTTACTATTTCCACCTATGTTCAGAATTTATAAAACAGAAGACACACTGTTCTATCATTGCACCGTCATGAATCTGTATGACCCCAACATTGCAAATTTTTTTCAGCTAAGATGGATGGAGATGAGACAAATGCTATGTAAAAATAATACCTCTTTTTTTCCAAAAAGGACCCCTTGTAAGCGCCCTTGTCAACAGATTTGGAGTAAGACCGGTTGTAATTGGCGGTGGATTGCTGTCGAGTGGCGGGATAATTCTCAGTACTTTTGCCTCCAGGGTGGAAATACTTTACATCTCCTACGGGCTAATAACAGGTAATCACAAATCAGTGGGCATTCCCCCCTTTTTTGCTGTACATTTCTTTATGACAGTTTATACCCTCTAGAAAGCTTCATAATTATGTTATTTGTTCTGAGCATGCCTCGATACAAGATAGTCAGTCCTCAAATTACCAGGCGGTAGTGTGTTTTTGCGTATTTTGACGTCATCATAGCTAAATAGATGCCGTGAAAAGTCTTAGTGCTTTATCCATCCTTCAAACTGTGAGAAGGTGAGAAAAACTGCGTCAATGACACTGTTGCTCAAATATAGTTTATAAGACAAGCTTAAAAATGACTTAAATTTGTTAAAATTCTATAAGCCAAAATGTGCTTGTTCTGTACAAGTCGTATACACATTGAAGACCTAACAATTTTTACATAATCTGAACTACTTCGTCTCTAGGGACTTGTATAACAGAGTTTTAAAGATATCTAATACGTACTAGGGAATAAAATTAATTTTTGACCAAAATTTGCAGAAAGATTTTTTAAAATGAATACTTCTACATTTCATCACAATTTGAAGACATCTAAACTTGGTTAATTGCGAGATGCTTCCAAAGATGTCAGGCAATCAGTTTAAAGAATATGACTTTTAGCTAAAAATCGCAAAAATAGCAAAATTAATTCATGGCAGATTTCACATCATTGTGCATGCATCGCAGCTAGGTCATTCCAACAAACCAGTATAGAAATGTTCAAAGCTGTTAGACGAGTAGTTACAAAATCATAAAAATAGCCTTAAAAATACTACTTTGCCGATTTCATCATAGTTTGCACACATCTCATCTTGGCCATTGCTAACAAATCCGATGAGCGTGACATGATCATAAGTAATATCGAAACAAAACTTAGACAATTTTAATATTCTGTAATGGGAAGAATCGTTTGACATAATTTTTGGATTAGAACTAACGTTTAACGTTAAAATTGTATTTTTGTTTCACATATGTAGGTTCGGGAACCGGGCTAGCCTACGGACCAAGCGTGGTGATCATTGGTAGATATTTTCATAAATACCACACTCTCGTCAATGGAATTGCATCTGCCGGTTCTTCAATCGGCGTTATGGTGCTTCCGCCACTATACCAGGTTTTAATCGACAAATATGGATGGAAAGGGGCGATGCTTATCATAGCAGCGATGAATATGCACATTGTCGTTTGTGGGTGTCTGATGAGGGCGCCAGAGGATCGTTTACAAGACCTGTCGCCATGTGAACAGCCCGCGTCAGTAAGTTCTCCAGATTGCGAGGCGACGGCTGACGATATTGAAACCTCAAAATTTATAGACACTGGCGAGGTACACATTCCTAACTCGGAAGAAGCATCTGAAGTCAAGATTCTTGACAAGAAAACGGCTTCTTCAGATGAAAGTATAGGAAAAAAGCCATCCGTACACAAACATAAAATGTTGTCTAATTTTCTCAGCGGTTCCGGCATAAAATTATTTAGATCGCATCCATTTCTCCTACTCATGTGGTTTACTAATTTTATAAGTGCGGTCGCTTACTTAGCTGCTTCGGTGTATATGGTAGCTAAGGTTGTTTCTGTAGGCGTAACAAGATTACAAGCGTCGTTTCTGTTTACCATAATCGGAATATGTTCGTTAGTTGGGAAGATAATCCATGGAAGTATGGTTGACTGTGGAAAGTTTCCTCCATTGTTGATGTTCAGTAGTCACCTGTTCCTCGCTGGAATATCACTGATGCTGGTTTCAATAGGCGGGAGTTTTCCTGTTTTCGCCGTCTTGTTCGTTGTGTTTGGATACAGTATAGGAGTATACTTCCCCGTCGTTCCCATTTGTTTAACAAAGAGGCTCGGCGTGCAAAATCTAGCCACTGCTCTTGGATGGGTTTTCCTTGCTGTCGGTCTCGGTGATATTCTTGGACCGCCCCTTGCAGGTACGATGACAATTACGAATATATCTGTTTCACTCTTTGTCTATCAGAGAGAGAGAGAGAGAGAGAGAGAGAGAGAGAGAGAGAGAGAGAGAGAGAGAGAGAGAGAGAGAGAGAGATGTACATGAGAGTACAGAGCTCCATGCGAGAACACAGCATGTTAGGTAAGCTTATCTGTGACTAAAGGACTCGAGTTTATTCAAGCGGTCAGGCAGAATTTTTTTTATATTTTTGTCCGTCATATATAATTTGTTGTAGCCACATTTATCGTTACACAATTGTGGAATCTTAACGAATATCATACTATTTCCTTGCAGGATGGCTGTTCGACATATCCTCCAACTACAATTACTGTTTTATAATGGCGGGCACACTTGACATCCTGGCCGCTGTCACAGTGTTACTCTATTATGGTTTTGATAGATACAGGACTAAGAGACAAACGTCATGAATATGTTTCACGATCTTCAAACAAACAGGAACATTAACCTCCTTCGGTCAAGTTTAGACTGTTTACATGGACAACATAACACAGACATGAAAGAAGTGATGTTACGTTTTTTTTGAATTCCGTTCTTCATTCAATTTTGATCGAAACCTACGACTGGTACAATTAAAATGACGATTTAATTAAAAAACTGAGCTCGGGTAATCATTTGTCCACTAAAGATTTTCTGATCATGTCAACTTTTAGAAATGTCCAGCAATCTTTTATTGAAGAATAAATCTTAATTCACTGACTTTGTCAAGGGAAATAGTATTGAATCAGCCCGTACAGAAACTACGTCCGACCACTGAATTAGTTATACCGTCATATTAATCGAGACGGGCTTAATCTTTATATGTTCAACCACTTCAATTAGCTAATGACTTTAAATTGTAAATTATTGTTGTTGGGCCATCACTTCAAGTCTTAACGTCTCGAAGAGGTGCGTAATATATATCAGGAAGTTCGAACCAGCTGAATGATGTTTTAGTACTTAGCAGCTCGAAATTTACTAGATTGACTCGACTATAACCTGTTTTCCTCGACACTATGAGGTAGTCAATGTTATTGTATGTCTTTAAGCTTAGTTTGGTAATTTAAACCCCTTCAAAACAGAGTGAGAAACAAAAATATCGAATTCCGAAACGATCTGCTTTCCCGGTCTGATTAAATTCCAATGTAGTAATGGGTCAGTCTTTTACACTTCCGTAGGTAAGATTTTTATTCGGCGGTCCTCCCCCTCACGAACAGGACCGTAGAAAAAGACCGGAATAAGACATAGCACTACATCGGATTTTAATCAGATTGCCGCTTTCCTTGCCAGATGGGGAAAATTGTTTAGAATACTGGCAAAGGCCATCGCCTTCACAGCCAACGATATTCGGGATAGTCTGTCAATTGCGCAATCATCTCATCGCTAACGCGAGTCTGTTGACTTTTGTTACTTCAAATTACTCTTAGACTATTTGATATTAAGGTAGAACGAACCTTGGGGACACAAATGTGGACTCTTAAACTTTTACAAATCTTTTCTTATATACCACATGTTGGGGTTCATTTTAAAGCTCTTGGTGTAAGAAAACTTTTCACCGGCTTAGTTTTTTCGAAATTCGAAAATTTAATTTTTTCTCCATAGAGTTAACACAGGGATGGCGGCCATTTTGAATTTTAAATATCGGTAAATCTTGCACGGTGACCCCGATTTTTTCTTGATTTTGAAAGAGAATGGTTGAAAGATTCCTTAAGGAAAGTTTGAGCAAAAGTTTAAGTCTTTCATTTTCGAGGCGCGAAATACCTTCATTTACCGACAGAGTCAGGGCAGGTCTAGGCCGTGTCGCCATAGCTTGCATAGATTTTACATCGGTACTTGGATTTCGCACTACCGCTCAACCTGACCCATTGGCCATTGTTGACTATATTTTGTGATCCGTAAACTGTATGTAACGCACAGATTGCACCAGAATAGCATGTTACCCTCCACTGGCAAGTTTTGTGCCCTGTGAAACATAGCCGTACGTATTTGAAAAGAGAAGAACAAAGTAAATTTATTCGCAGTGGTCCCGTCTAGTGAGTTCGATGATATCATTAGTATCAGTGTTTCAGTCATAGAATTTGTAAACAAATCCGAGTTGCATTTCAACTCGATCGGGCAATATTTATGCGTTTCAACGTATGTCACTACAGCAGCACAAACCTGGTTTATTTCTTCACTGAACAACATTGTGCAACGAATGTACGGGAATAACGTATTATTTCGAAGGTAAAAAGTGGTTGAAAGTCAGCGTTCCTGGGACATTCAACGGAACAAATATGATGTCATGCACTAACAAAATGCTTAGATCATGTAAGCATTTTTGGTGATGTGATGTGAGTTCTAAACATTATATTGTGATACCATTAGCTTATAAATATCTGTTGCCTGTGACGAGCATACATGCCTTCGATGGAAGTGACGGCGCTTTAGGCTATTTCATATTCGAAGTGGTTTCGAAATATTGAGTATTTATCTCCTTGTCATCAGAGAGACTATTTGTTGTATGGCCGTTATGTTATGGGACACGTTAATAATAGGCAACGAACAAGCAGCTAACATAACATGAACGCCATCTTTATTGCATGTGCTCATACATGAACTATGACCTTAGGTTGCACCATTATACTAAGAGGTGACATCGGGTAACATCTCCCTTTTTTCCAAAAATACACATAATCATCAAACAGTGTCAGGACCTGTCTGCTGTGGTCAAATGTGTATATCAAAGAGTCATATTTGCTCATGCAAATCAAGTGTCATTGTGCTGATGACGGTGTTGAACAACAAACTGAACGAATGCATGCAAACATTGTATAAAATCTTCGCTGAAATGAACTGATTTTTTTTTTTTATATATAAACAATAAACATTGTATCGATGCTCTGGCAGATTTTGGTTGAATTGCATAACTTTGCTCTAAACAACAAAATCACTGAATTTCTTTGGAACTACACTCTGTCTACCACTCCTAGTAACAGTAGAGTGTTTGATAGCTGGTGAGGGGGTAACTGGAGCAGTTTTGGCATCGGTTTCCCTACAAATAGCTGGGTTGATATCTTTAGCCAATATCGGTGACTGCAGCGGTAGACTTCCAGTGGTAACATCCGATTCCTTAATTGTAAATTCTGCTGATGTACAACTCTGTGAATGTGATTTCTTCTCACTGAAATCTGGACGAATGAACTTGCGATTTCTTCTATACAGCTTGCCTGAGTCAGATTCAACCAGATATGACCTAGAACCAACTTTGGCAACGCAGGACCCTTTTTCCCAGGGTGCTTTGGGGTTAATAGGTTGCATTCTCACTGGAGCGCCTATTTCCAATGGTGGTAATGGTCTTGCATGCTTGTCATATGCTGCCTTGGCTCTTTGACGCTTGAGTTTGATGTTGTCAGTCACACCCTCAACTATTTGTGGTTTCAGTAATGATGTGGCTGTTGGCATTGTGGTTCTGGTTCTTCTGGACATAAGTTTTTGTACAGGGCTTGAACCGGTCTCATCTGGTGTATTTCTCCATTCTAGCAAAGCAAGCTGGATGTCTTTGTTGTCACGTTTGGCCTTCTTCACCAATTTCTTTGCTATTTTTACTGCAGACTCCACTTTCCCGTTGCTCTGGCTGTGATGTGGAGAATTAGTACTGTGCTGAAACTCCCATTTTGAGGCAAATGTGGAGAATTCTTCACTTGTGTATTGTGGACCATTATCAGTCATCATGTCTGCAATACCATGTCTGGCAAAGTGAGCTTTGGTAGCACTGATGATAGTAGATGATAATGTGTCATCTAACACATCCAACTCGAAATAATCACTGTAGTAATCAACTGTTACCAAATAGTTTTCTCCATATAGTGTGAACAGATCTTGTCCAACTCTTGACCAAGGTGTGTTGGGAATTTGATGAGTCATCAGTGGTTCTCGCATCTGCTTGGCAAGAAAATCGTTGCAAACATTACAGGACTTAACTTTGTCCTTGATTTCTCCCACCATGCCAGGCCAATATAGGACATCACGAGCTCTTCGAACACAAGCATCTGGACCTAGATGACTGGAATGAGCTCTCGCAATCATTTGTTGACGCATTGTGATGGGTATGATCACTTTCATACCTTTGTACAGGACACCATCATGAACTGTCAGTTCATCTCTGAAGTTCCAATATTCGCGGATACAAACTGGAACATCTTCTCGCGAGTCTGGCCATCCTGTCATTACAGTGTTCATAAGTGTCTGCAATGCAAAATCAGCAATTGTACATGACTTGATCTGCTGGTGTGTGCCTTCTGATAAGCGCATATAATCAGCCTGATTGATCTCTTCTATCTCTCGAAACAGCTGATTTTCAGACATTGACTGAAATATCTGATATTCTGGAATATCTTTCTTGTCAGTATCAATGCATGGTTCATATGCCCTGCTCAGCATATCTGCGATGTCATTTTGGAACCTGTCAAATATTCAAAATGTAAATTGTACTTCTGAAGACGAAGAAGCATTCTTTGGAGCCGTTTGGGTGCTGAATGTATTGGCTTTTGGAAGATCGGCACCAATGGTTTGTGGTCAGTTTCCACAAATATCAGATCTCTTCCATGTAAGTACTGGTCAAATCTGCAACATGCGAAGACTATCGCTAAACATTCTTTTTCTATCTGCGCGTATCTTCTCTCCGTTGAGGACAATGACCTGGAAGCAAATGCAATAGGCTGGCCACCTTGCAACAGTGTGGCTCCAAGTCCTGATTCTGACGAATCACACTGTACCGTAACATCACTATATACATCATAGTACTTGAGTACTGGAGCAGAGCTGATCAGTTTCTGTATGGTGGCAAAGGCCTCTGCTTGCTGGCTTTCCCATACAAATACTGCGTTTTTCTCTATGACCTTTCTCAGTGGTTCACATACCTCTGACAGCTTTGGCAGAAATCTTGATAGGTAATTAACACATCCAAGCAGTCGCTGTATTGCCTTTTGTCACTTGGCTTAGGCATGTTGATAATGGCGGACACTTTCATGGGGTCTGGCTTAATCCTTCACTGGTGAGTAATTGACCCATAAATGGTACTTCTTCTTTCTCAGCCTGAATTTCTTTTTATTGAGCTTGAGATTCATCTCGCGAGCTCGTTCTAGTAGCTGCAGCAGATTGTTATCGTGGTCTCGGAGTGCTTCCTCCATGGTTTCTCCACTACCGTAACATAGAATATCATCCACATTTCTTCTACTCCATTTAGTCCTGCTAAGACTTCATTCTGGCGACGCTGATACTCTTCAGGTGCACTGCTGATACCCTGAGGCATTCTGAGGTAGCGATATCGGCCAAATGGAGTCCAGAATGTGGTGAGGTAAGAACTCGGTTCATCCAGTTTGACCTGGAAAAACCCATCCTTCGCATCAAGGACTGTGAAAATTTTAGCTTTTGCCAACTTTGGCAAGAGCTCATCCACAGTGGGTAATTGATACTTTGGTCTTCTAATCGCTTTGTTGAGATCTCGTGGATCAAGGCATACTCTCAATTTGTGTGGTTTCTGCACAGCAACGAGGCTGCTTATCCAATCCGTTGGCTCTGTGACTTAAGCAATGATACCTTGTTTTTCCATCTCATCAATTTTGGCTCTTAATGTTTCTGTTAGTGGCACTGGAACACGTCTGGGAGCATGCTGCACTGGTCTAACAATCGGATCAATGTCTATATAATACTTGCCTGGTAAACAGCCAAGTCCGGTAAAGACGTCATTGTATTCACTCATGATCTGTTCAAGTGTTAACGGTTCATACTGCTGACTCTGCAACATGTTGACTGACTTCTGCGGTTGAAGTGATATCCAACTGTTTCTGATGCATGTGTTGCCATCGATGATTGGCCAAGGTGCATTTTCTAGTATATCAAATGTTATGCTGTGCTTTGGACCATCTCCCTGGCTCACAGTCAGTGTATACGTCCCAAGCGGATTTATCACTCTGCCATCGTAGAGTTTGATTTTCCCTTTGGGTGGATCCAACTTCACATTTCCAATCTGTACAATACCCAGTAGATCTGAATGTGACATTGCACTACAGGTTGCTCCTGTGTCTAACTGTACAGTGACAGTGGAGGGGTAGTTGGTGTGGAAAGTAAGTGGAACCATAAATGCTGGACAGCTCTGTGGTCTCTTAGCTGCACCTATGCGATGAACAGTAAACAGAGAATCATCAGTATCTGAATTCTTCTCAAATCCTGAGATCTGGTGAACTTTTTTTGCATCTTTCCTCAATATTCTCTTCTGCCCTTGGCATACAGCTGCAAAGTGGTTAGACTTGCCACATTTATTACATCTTTTCCCATACGCTGGACATTTGGCTTTGTCCTTGGCATGAGATGTGCCACAGTACCTGCACTGGTTACAACTAGACTTTGGTGTGTTGCCATCTGTATATCGGGCATGCTTTGGGCGAGTCCCCTTGATGTTTGCTTTACCATGTGTATTCTGCTTACGTGCTACATGTACAGTATCTTGTACTTCTGCTGTGCTGCGTAGTTGTTCTTTATGTACCTTGGACAGTTCATTCGCTCGCAAAGCTTCTATACATCTTTGCAAATTAGGTACAGGACGTTCTCTCAGTAATCTATCTCTGGTTGCTGAATCATGTGTACCCATCACCAATCTGTCTCTGATTTAGACTGTCGAGTAATTTCTCAAACTCGCATGACTCTGCAAGCTGACGTAGTCGTACTACATACTGATAGACAGATTCGGCATCAGTTTGGTTGGCTGATCCAAACTTAACTCTCTCGAACAACAGATGCTTTTGAGGCATGAAATGATCGCCTAATTCTTTTAGAATTCTAGCTGGATCTTTCTAGTCAGCTGCGGACAAAGTGTCTTGACTGTTCATAACTTTTGCACAATCCATCCCCATAACAATACACAGTGCGCCTGCCTGTACCTCTTTAGGTTTAGTTTTGAGTTCATTTGCTATGTTGAAATAGTCCCATGCAGCCTGAAAATTCTTCCAATTGTGGACACATCACCTTTAACATTCATAGGCTGAGGTGCAGGTATTTGGTAAGCGGCCATAATGTCACTTTAAGATGTGTACTTACTGCGAGGTAACGTAAGACACCGTACTGCAAATCGAGCGTAACTGCGTCAGCTAGACACAATGGCGGCTACTGTGCATGTGCTGTAGTGACTGTGTGAGAATCGAAGGCATCGAGAATTCCCACGGGTCTACTTTTCACTTTCTCGTGGATCTGCTTCAGTCTAGTACACCGATGCCTCAAATCTGTGTTCTTTATAAGCCCATTCAGACTTTAGTTCACTCCTGACACCATGTTGTATGGCCGTTATGTTATGGGACACGTTAATAATAGGCAACGAACAAGCAGCTAACATAACATGAACGCCATCTTTATTGCATGTGCTCATACATGAACTATGACCTTAGGTTGCACCATTATACTAAGAGGTGACATCGGGTAACAATATTGGCGATAGAAACTTACAAAGTGATGGTGTGAGACATCTGAACTTTGAGTGACGTATATATATGTTTCAACATACTCTGGGAGTTGGACAAGATCTTGTAATTGACATGCACATTAATATTACAGACCATCGACCCAAGATTTTTCTGAACAAATTTAACGGTATCTCGATTCCTAAGACAACTCGCCTTTATTTAATTCAAGTACAATTAATCAGGCGCTACGGCCATATTAAGTCACTTACTTATCCTCTAAACATGTCTCTACGCATTGGTAAACGTTCAGACCAGTGCAAAATGGTTAAGTTTACACCAATTTAAAACACAACAAATCGGATAAGAAGAATTATAGAAGACACGTTTTAGGAATTAATACAAGAGACGGTAGTGGATACACCAATTTGAAACAAAACCACCCAATCATTAGCTAAACGTTACAGCTATCAATCGACAACCCAACACATATTTCATATCAATAGGGATATTTTGTCATGAGTCCGCCCTTTAAGTCCCCAAGTCTTCTCAAAAGCCTCCAATATACCATTGAAATTTTCAGTCCCTGGTCAGTTTTCCGTCCCCCAGAGGTCTTCGTTAGTGCAGTCTGAATGGATAAATGCATGCGCGATAAGCCTATCTCTTCACCCGGTCAATATGTTTGTAACAATAATTATCTCGTTGACTTATCGATATTGATATACTAGTATTGTATCGGTCAGCTATCTCACAAATATGATAGGACAAACTACGACAACATGATACTGTGCGCTATAAATCTCCTGTTGAAAACTTTAGTAGCCATGTAAAGGGTTGTTTTGCTCACGGATTGTGTTTGAACATATAGTATCCGTTTAATTGGGTTAATATGTGATATTTTACATATTGTAGAGTACATACCTTCTCGACAAGGAACGTTGGCATTGCCTTTAATCTCGCTACGAGTTTCGAATGAAGTTGAATACCAAACAAACATATGAGTGTCTTGTTACTAGCAATTGCAAGATAATAAAAAGATACTTTCAAACCATGGGCTTGCTTCTTACGCCTCATCATAAAATTCCTGTAGTTATCCATACATCCGTATAGCTCTCCGTGTCATATAATACTTAGTATTAGTTCATACAATAAACTATGGAAAAGGATGAAAGTAATGCAATCGTAGGCACATATGCAAAGAAGGTCAACAATGATTACAATGATAAAGTAGTTTATAATCGAGATTACGAACAAACAATTTCAACTTTATACCAACATTTGCATTTAAAATTGTAGAATACCGGTAGAATACCTTTTTGCCATCTGTTTCCGTGCGTAGGATTCAAATGAAAAACTGAAGTCTATCAATTTTGTGTAAATTTCAGCGACGTCAACTGTAATTGGCGAGTAAAATCAAGTAGTCCAACGTAAGCATGAATTGAGTCAATCGAGCAGGAGTCGTACGAGCAGAATAGCAAACGGAACATATATTGAGCAGAGTTTGTAGGATCAACGACTCATTAACGCTTGTCTACTTTTTAGCCAATTCAAAGTGTCCGATTTATGAATAAAGTGCCCCACCCTCACGTTATTGTGACAACGATAGATCGCGTCCACAACGTTCTTACTTGCTGTATAGAGCACTAAATAAAATTTGTGTATCGTCTGTTTCCTGGAATATAAAAATGGTCTCCTGCTGTGCGGTCCACTATCGGCAGCCGTACTTACTTAGTGCGAGGCTTGGCTGCAAAAAACAACCGGTAGAGTCGAAATGCCATCTTTGAAGTAGGGGATAAAGTTAGCTGCGCTAATTTTTTTGTCTCTAGCAAAAGAATAAAAAAACATACTTTCAAACCATGGGCTTGCTTCTTACGCCTCATCGTTTTGTGAATGCCTTCCGTAAAGTTATTCCATAATATAAAAGGAGAAATACGATTTCTTTCGGCCTTGCAAAATTGCTTCCGTTTACGTCGACACACATCTGTCATCGAGGATTTTCCATATCGAACCCAATTGGAAACACCGTACTTTCTATCCTGGGCTGATAGCTTTGCTGGTGGACATATTTGTCCCTGAGGCTGTCTTTCGCGCAGTTTTAAACCATGTACTCATTGTTTCGATAAAGTTTGCCTGCGATGTGTGAAAGTATGTAAGTGCAAGTGCCCAATGAACTCTACAGCAGTGTGGAGTGGTCGCAGTCAGAAAATTTACGAACTTCGCTCGGTTATTGAACCACTGTTTTTGAGAGTGGGGATTTGGCCGAGTGTTTCTGTCTGTTGTCTTTCCGGTAGGTGACTGGCAGCCGTACGTTGTGAGTTTGAACCCGATTGAAAACACTATATTATTAATGATGCATGTTAACAAAGTAATTTATCATTTTGTGCACCCACGATCGATGACTAAAAAAACTCTGATTAGAGATATTTTATTAACATGCAATGTTTACAGTAAATATGATCGGTCGCATAGTTACTGAGTAAATGTTTGAAAAAGCACGCCAATTTCAAACAGTTCAATCGTGACTGTAGGTCTTGTCTGTTCAGCGGCGACCATGTTTAAGCAGCTCATAATACTGATTAAGCTACTTTTGCAGGTAAGATTTTAGCAATAACTTTATGCATTGCCTGTTCAATGCTTTTTAAAAACATATATTTAGGACCATATGAATGGAAGGTTATAGTTAGTTCTCTCCTTACATTGTGAACCAAAACATTTTCCTAAATATTCCTGTTCAGAATACGCTAACGCTACGTCACATGACATATTAAAATAAGTCTCTTCGCTTTTGAATAGCCATGGCTGTATGATACTGAGACAATGGGGAAAGTTTTTAAACTATGTTTTAGCTACTGTATTTGGATGCATGATTAAACTTGAAAATTAACGAGAGAGTTGTACCACGTAAAATAAATTTATGTCATAATATCGATAATAATTGACGGGACATTTTCGATTAGTAAATCTCCAGCTAGTGTGAATGATGTGATGGTTGTTTTTGCACTAGTACTCGCAAGGACACGGTGTAAATCTCATTTTGTCTTAAATTAACTTAAAGGTTCCCATCCTAAGAGACAACATTAAACGTTAAAATGCTCTGAACAAGCGAACGATTCACAGTTACTAAAATATTCTTGCTGACATTAAGCCTCTCAGTTTCATGAGGAGGGATAAACGCTGTTGTGCTTTTTAACTAATAAATTCAGTGTTGTATGCAAAACGAATTTATAATCAAAAATTGTACCAAGATATTTAAAAATTAACACTCTTTTATTTTGTTATCCTTCTATAGTTATCGATCGAAGTAGTGAGTCCGGAACCTACTTCTGTGCTTATATAATACAATTTTTTTTAGTTGAACCGACATTTATTTCAAGAAAGCTTTGGTCAAACCAAGAATTCAAGTAATCTATAAACAGAAAATAATGACAAAGAGAGTATATTCGTCTTCGAGTTGTGCAACCAAGGCCATGTCACCAGCACGTTTTATGGGAGTGAGAATGACAGTATTACATCTTAATTCATTTGTATAAACAGAGAAAAAAACGGATGACAGTACACAGCTTTTGAGAGCCTCTATATTTAAAAATCAGTTCGTTCAAGATATTGCATGCTTACACGTTATGGCCGATCACACGGAAATAATCTAATCCAAAGAATGAATGTAGTGTTGGTTTGCAAATCAACAAGGCGTTTGAGTAGAATATGAGGTTTTATTGTGTTAAATGCTGACAAAGAGTCCATAAACAAAATTCGAACGAACTTTCTAGTGAAATCCATATCAGACTCATAATTAAGTTGAGAAGTGTTTTGGTTGTAGCTTTTACTCCTCTCTTAGCTTTATATGCAAATTGTAGCAGATTTATACGATTAGACAGAGACGTGGTTAACCTGTTACATAAAATCCTTTGGCGGACTGCACCATGCAGTGTACATCCATTAGCCACGTTTCCATAGCACAAGTCTACGGTCTCATTCATACGCGTTGAACACCATAGATATTGATGTAAACTAGGCAAATGTTTAGTGATCTCACAGATGTTGAAATCTCCAAGCACAAATACCGACTGATTGACTGACCTATCAACTGCGTTGTCGTAGCTTTCAGCTTCACGTTGAGCTGAGGGCCAGGCACGTACACCAGTATCACAGCTACCTGCCTGCACTCACGAGGAAGATAGAATGGCCCGGCCTAAACGACACACTTGGAATTTCAAAGTGCTTTGAATTGACAGTTTCTTATGATGTAAATTTATTGCCCAGCTGTTTTTGCATGCATAAGCCACTGCCGACATTTTTGCGATTTATTCAAATTACCTGTCACGTGATAGTTATGTAAACAATGGTGACACTGTGATTACCAAAATCTTTCCTGTATCTAGGCTTTCAGAAAATGTATAATGTACGGGGGTTCTGTGCTTATTAAGCACCAGAGAATTGTTAGATTAACGAGGTCAATTTCTTGTCTTGGAACCTTAAAAACAAGCTAATTTTAAACAGTTCAATCGTTTCCCTAGATCATGTCTGTTCAGTGGCGACCATGATTAATCAGCTCTTGTTACTTATTAAGGCGCTTTTGCAGGTAAGATTTTAAACTTTATGCATTGCCTGTTAAATGTTTTAAAAACGTATATTAAGGACCATATGAATGAGACGTTATAGTTAGTTCTCGCTTCGCTGTTCAGAAAACGATTACTGAATACCATATGACATATTAAAATAAGTCTCTTGGCTTTTCAAAAGCCACGTATATATGATACTGAGGCAAAGGGGTATGTTGCAAAACTATATCTTAGAGAATTTGTAGCCTTTGTAGTTGCTGAGATACACTAGTGCTCATTCTGTCAGTGAAATGAGTCATAAGCGAGGAAAAAAAAAAATATCTGTTCAACGGGCCCGACCGACCCATATTTGGACCACTCCACATTTTTCTTTTTTTTTCCAAAATCTCTACGACTCTGAAGAAACGCGGAGATGTTATTCAGTGAACATCTGTCTGTAAGATGAATGACCTTCACATTTTCGATGACATTGACTTGAGTGAGATTGATACAGGTTATGATTTGAAGAGTATAGGTGGAAGCGCATCACAAACATTTGGTCAAGGTGAAGGGCAGGGTTAATACGCCGTGGAAAATAAACCATTGCGCAACGTGTTCCGTATAGCTTAAGACACTCTGTACTGTATTGTTTCATCGGCGTTTATTTCACGTCCGAGTGGTTGTACAGTCTATATTTTCTAGTGTTCCTATTTTCAGTGTTCCTTGAAAATTCTTTATTGTTCTTTGAGTCATCACTCGTTCCGATTTTCGTCATGGCTTTCTCCTATCGAATGTGTGGTTGTAAGCAGCAGTTCTCACTGCAGGACGGACATGATTTGTGTTTCCGTTGTCGAGAATGCACAAGGAGTCAACCTTGTGACTTTGTTTGACTTGGACACATGACAAATGGTCTAAATTTCGCTCCCTCGCTCGACGACATCACCCCGGACATCCCCGGGGCTGACCCGTCAGTTTCTGAGTCGCGAGTTTTGGTTGGAATGCACCGTGCTCATATGGCTGGTGACACCAACACAGAAATTAGCTCCGTTAGATTCAGGTGCCGCCAATGAAGCAAAAAGGTGTTCGTGCTAAGTTTTTCAGCGGGCAGGCAGATTTCAAAACTAATCAGCGGGCGGGGAGAAAATATCGATATTTACTGTGGGCGGGGAAGAAATTTCATTACTTTCAGCGGGCGGGGAAAATTTTTGACAGTGGGCACCGGAAAATACGTAGAGGGAGGAGAAAGCGGCGTGCTTAATAGAACCTAACTTAGAGGGGAGCAATGTTCCAAGGTATACTGCTAACTGCTTGCATGGTTTTGTGTTGATCTAGGTTGCATAGTGGGCATCTAGTTGGCAAGGGGGAATTTCAGTAGTAGGGAGAGGGCAGCGGGAGCTTGAATTGTTGTGGGGAGTGGGGAGCGGGCAGACTGTAGATACCAGAGGGCAGTGGGCATCAAAATTCAGTGGGAGGGCACATTTTCAGTGTATACCAGTGGGAGGGCAGTTACGAACAGCTCTCACTTTCCCCTCCAAATTTTAGGTCAGGGTCAAAAATAAGAAAAATCGGTATATCAGCCTTCAAAACAGGTTTTGTGATGATTTTGAGAAATTCATGAAATTTACCAGTTGGCGGCACCTGTAGATTGACCTGTAGAAGTGAAGGCAAAGAAGCTGTTCTGAGACAACCAACCCATGTCAACAAAAAATTGAAAAAATCATGAATGTACTAAACAACATATCCAGTATATGTTATGAGACTAAGAAAAAGCATGAAACACACAAAAAGTGTTTATATTATATGTTCTGTTTAAGAAAAACCAAAAAAAAAATCAAAAAAAAAAAAAAAAAAATCCGACCTACCTACCCAACTTTGAAGTCATCCCGCCCGTTGAACAGCTTTTTTTTTTTTTTTGGCCTAAGACATCAAATGCTTGATGGTATGGTATTCCGTGAAAGGGGCAGGCGTTTATCCTTGGTTCTCAGATCAGCGGTCGTTGACCTTAGATTTTGTACTTTATGCAAAGGAGATGATGGAGATGAATTTCATTGTATTATGATTTGTCAAAGTGCATCTGTACAAGGTTTACGAGATACTTACTGTAATTTTATTTCTGAGATTCAGGCTCAGCTGAAACATTTTGACAAGATGTTCTTCTTCAATTACATAATGTCGTGTTCCGATGATTCCTTTGTGCATATTACAGCATAATTCTTTAATGAGCTGATGAAAGCTTATAACATGTAAGTTTGAGATGGGGTTTTTTTCATCTCTCTCTAGCGAAGTTTTTCGATCTTGTTATTCTTTTGTTTTGTATTTCATTTTATGCCAATGTCACGTATGTGTACACGGCTAAATAAATAAATAGATAAATAAATAAATAAATAATTATGCACGGCGCTCCCAGTAACAGTGACACAACGCGTAGCAAAGAAGGTTCATACTGTTGACGAAGCAGTCGCGTTGTCGTCATCTGTTCCCTTCTACCCGACTAAGTCTCCCCTAAAATATTTTAACTTCTTTGAGAATTTCGTAGTTATGAAACAATGAACACTGTGCTTAATCAAGAAAAAAACTGTGGAAGCGTAGCTGATCCCTCCATCACAGAAATGGCCAGGAGCTGAGCCGCCCGGTGCCCGGCCTCGAGTGCCGGTGTGCCCGATATTTACAACAGGTTAATTTTATATTATCTCTTCCGGAGAATTTGCTAGACATGTCTTCACGGTCACATGGTTTAAAAGTGCCAAACTTCATGCGAGATTTATAACGCCAACTGAAGATTTTGCGGCGAGAATACTAATTTTGGCTAGACTAGATTAGTCCGTTTTGACTATTTTCTAGCCTTTCACCTAGTTATGTAAACACGGTTTGTGATTGTATACAATCAAAAGACACATTTGTTTGATTTGTGATCATACCTTTTCTAGGTGAAATAAATCATATCATATCATATCAATTTGGTTTTTATGCTAACGTGACCTCAGCCGATTCCACTTCCAGCTGTGGATCGGAAAGATATGTATAAAAATGTGTTAAACGGTGGACACTTTTCAACTTGACTATTTTAAAGTTTGTAAAAAATGTGAAATATGCATGCTCTGTCAACTTGATAAATAAATATACTGCTGACAAAAATGTGAACTTTATAAAAAATTTTATTACAATTAAGGACAAAAAAACAAAGCAGAGAAAAAACACATCACGGTACAAAAGAAAAAGGAAGAACAAACACAAGAGTACGAGTCTAAATATTACAGTAGGCCCAAAGGAGCCCACTTTGCTTCAAAGTTCTTTTTGGTGAGAAATTTTTGTTCTATGGACATTACGTCTTCCACTTTTTGAACAAAGAAATTAACAGTTAACTTAGTATTGGCATATCCAATGACGTAAAGTTGAAATTTGGCTATTAAAATAAGATGATTTACAAGTATGTTTCTTGATTATCACGAATGCAAAAAAGTACAGTGTAACATGATAGTGAAAGCTTATTACTTAGTCTTGAATTACAGAAAGCTTCAAAGCTTTTCCAAAATGCTGCGCATTTTTTCAATACCAGAAAAGGTGCTCAAGTTTACGAAATAAAAATAGATTTGTGGGCATAATTCGATGAAGACTTTTAAATTGGAAGACTCTGAGCTTTTCTTCTGTTGTTATTTTATATGGAAGTCCCCATATTTGTGGTGATCGTTGTCACTTAGGTTACAAAATTTTGATTCTGAAGTAGCACGTACAAATCTGTTTTTTTTACAAAAAGCCTGTAAAAGTCCCCTGTAACACCTTTCCCTTTATCAATTTGTTTCTCTCAATCAAAGGTACTCTACATTACTATTGTTCCCACGCATGATGCGTTTCCATGACTTTGGTATTGCATTAATGCAACCGTAATATGTAACAAAATCAGTACTTATATAATATTTGTCTATAAAACGTTGATAATAAAACAATTCGACCTTATCATCTTATAAATCAGCAATGTGTTTGACTCCTTTGTTGAGCCAGCCATTATAGCAAACACTTTTACCACTTATCAAAATGTTTTCGTTATTCCATAGTATTTCTGAAATAACTTCTTGAAAATTAGTTGGTAGAGTATAATTGTAATATTCTTTCCAAAATTTTAGAATATCTTTAAAAGTGAAGGAATTACAATATTCATTTTGATTATGCTATAGTTACAACTAAACAAAAATTGTGCCCCCCCCCCCTTAATCTACTAAAACAGCTTTTGCCAATAGTTCCCCAAAATAAGTTTGTTTTGATAATTCTTTCTGCCCAAGCTAATTTGAAGGCTTTGTTCTGAAGTTCCAAATCTATCGTTCTCAAACCGCCTTCATCGAGGTTGCCTATCAGAGTGCTACTTTTAATGAAATGTTCCCCCCTTCCACAAAGAGGATAATAATTGCTCAGTGTTAGAGTAGTATCGTCTGCAAACCCACAAATAGTTTGAACGTGACCATCTGGCAGAGAAGTTCCTTCAATTTGAGTATTTGATATCATAGCAATGGATAAAAGCTCTATTGCCATAACAAATAAAGCTGTAGACAAAGGACAGCCTTGCCTTATCCCTCTTTCTAATTTAAACCATCCTGTTGAAAAACCGTTGTTCAAAACACAACTTTCAATATCATTGTAAAATACTGCAATCCATTTCTATAAAGAGGTTACCAAAATTATATAAATCTAATGCTTTAAATAAAAAAATCCATTCGAGAGTGTCAAAGGCTTTGATAAAATCAACAACTTTGCTCCTGGTTTTCCAGTATTTTCACATAGATCCACCATATCCAAAATCAAGCGAATGTTGTCCATAATTATCCTCCCTGGTATAAAAGCTAACTGATCAGAATGTACGATATCTGGAAGAATACGTTCAAGTCATTTCGAAATACACCTACTTGCAATTTTATAATCAGAGTTAAGTAGTGAAACTGGTCTCCAGTTTTTTGAATACTGGTGGTCTTTTTCTGGTTTTGGCATTAATGTAATGACAGGTTGCTTTTGTGTGTCAGATAATACACCACCTTGATATCCACAGTTAAAAGAATTTTTTAAAGCATCTCCCAATTCATCCAAAAGAATAAATAAAACTCAGGTGGTAGACCATCGCTCCCTGGGGTTTTTTGTGCTTTTTAACGCTTGATAAATTTCTTCCTTTGTTAGTAACCCTTCACAAAGGGCCCGTTTATCTTGCTTAACCTTAGGTATATTTGCTTCCTGGAAGAAACCATAGATGTCAGCCTTCTCTAAATTTGGTTGCGCAGATGTGTAAAGATGGTGTAATAATTTTTATTTTGTACAGAATTTTCCTCTGTTCTGTAATTTCCCCATTCCCATCTTTCTTTGTGTTATTCTTTTTTCCCGCGTTTAGGAAATATTTTGTACTTTTTTCACCATCTTGATACCATTGCGCTCTGGATCGTATGGCTGATTCTCGCACTTTCTCGTCTGTAATCATATCAAGCTCTCTTTTCAGAGTGTCATAAGTATTTAAAACATTTTCATCAAGATTCTCATCAATTTGTTCTTCTAAGTCTATGTAAATTTTGACGAATTATTTTTTCATTGTTTCTTTTTTCTGTCGTTTTCTTTTTAGAATAAATAACAGTGGCATCTCTAATCTTATACTTTAAAAATTCAAACTGTGATTGGTGATCGAGAGTAGCGAGTTCAGCGTCACTAAGAGTATCTCTTATAAGATGATTCATTTTTTCAGTGTACACCTTGTCATGCAAAAAACTACAATTAAATTTCCAAAAACCAGGTCCTCTTGGTTTTTGTTTACATATTTCAATAGTAATAACAATGGCGTCATGGTCAGACTTTACCCCAGGAATGATTTCACATAACTTGTTTCTGAAAGCTAAATGGAATGAAAAAATAATCTAGTCTCGAGGCCACACTGCCTTTTCTCCAAGTAAAACTATAAGTGTGTGGGTTAATAGTTCTGTAAAATCTATAAGATCATGACTTTCAATAAATGAATAAAGATCACTCCTAAATGAATTTCTTGGGTTTGGTATTTTACTCCTTTTATCCACTACTGGATCTAAAGGAATGTTAATATCTCCTCCAACAATTATCTTACTGTATGGAAAATTACAATGCAGTACAGAGTTTCTATTTTCAAAAAATTAACTTGCTTATTTTCCTTATTTGGAACATATAAATTAGTCAGTACCACTTTAAAGTCATCGACGGAAATTAATTTCATTGACAACCAGAACTAGAGTATAGGCCTCAAGTCAAACGAAAAAGTCTCAAAATATGGCGGGACCTACCCGTATAACTTTGTACTACTGGAGTTTCTAACGTTGACAACAGTGCAAGCTAATCACTCCATCAGTTTGACTGCTTCATTAGTTCGACCACCCACTATTCTTTGGATACATTAATTATTTTACAACTTCCAATTATTCGACAATGCGTAACCGCATTTTTTCCTCTGTAATTCGACCACAAGTGCGTCCGTCCGTGGATACATTGTATCAAAGTTGCAGTAATATTGTAAACAGTAAAATATGGCCCGATTCTAACGTACTTTACGTTTATACGCGAAACGAAATTCTGAAATTTTTATAGCACTTAAAATAAATTTTTATAGCACTTAAAATGTCATCCTGATAAATGCAATTTGGAAATGAAATAAAAAAACAATAGCTGTGTCTGTAAAGAATACCAGTTTCACGTGGATAAAGTTTGGTGAGCCATTCTTCATAAATTCTTCCAGGGGAAACCCCAGTCATAGACCTGCCACTAGACTATGGAAAACGAAATTCTAAAATAACGAAAATTGTCATAAAGTTTTATAGCATTTTAAATATCATTATGATGAATGCATTTTGGAAATGAGTTAAAAAGAAACAATGCCTGTGTCCGTACACCACAATATTTCATCCCATAAGGTTTGGCGATCCATGTATAATAATTCTCTGCCAGGGGCCCCCAGTCATAGACCGGCTACTGGACTAACGAAACGAAATTCTGAAATTCTGAAAATTGTTATAAAGTTTTGTAAGATTTTAAATATCATCATGATAAAGGCAATTTGGAAATGAGATAAAAAGCCGATTGCCGTGTCCGTAAACCATAAAAATTTTATTTCGATATAGTTTTGGTGTTCCATCCTTAACAGGGGAGAGCCCTAGTCATAGACCTGCCGATAAACTATCCACAACTTTCAGCAACACAAGTTTAATGCAAGTAAAGAAACAGAAAGGACAATTATAATTTTCGTAAATTTACTTTTGTTTTCTGTTACCATCTTCTTCCATCGGCCTCTTCTCCTGAAATTAAAGTTCCCTTGGCTGTATCTTCTGGCGATTTTCCGTTAGTTTTGATTGAAATGATCACTTGCTCATGTTGAATAGCCTGTCAAATAACAGAGAATCGCATATTATTCGAAAACATTACGTGCCCTACAGCTAAATAACATGTGATTTTACAACGAAAATTTCAATTTTGTCCGGACAGAAATACAAACTCTGTTGACACGCAGATTGCAACGTAGGCATTCTTCTGCACCTGCGCGAGCTATTTACAGCAATTGCAAAATAAATATTCATTACTTATGCCCGGTACTTACGTCGTAGTCCATTGTCCGAGCACGTTGCGAAGCCAGATGTCTGGCAATCCACGACGCAATGTTGTTTTGATCCCGCAATAAACGTGTACTTGTACAGCTCGCGTGATCGCAGCGTCACCATATCTGCGTTCTCCCCAGCATGCTGATCTTGCCAGACGTCAACAAACGAGCTCGGAAGGGCAACACGTTTGAACAAAAATTAGCAGTTTTATGTGGCTATAACATCACTAATCATGTTTGTTTCTGCGTAAAACAAAATTTTGCAACAAATATGAGCCTCCAACATGGAATTTTCTGAGGTAAAAAATGGTCAACCCCTTTGCTCCGAGTTCAAAACTACACAGCTTCTTTTTTATATCTAGCGCCCTCTATGGTATGAATATCCAGCAAATATGGTGGCTTGCATAAACGATGTTACCATGTTTTTCATGTACATGTGTTTTTCTGTCGCCATCGCGTATTTCTCAACAGCAAATCTGCAACATGGACCTTCTAAGGTATACAGAACTCCCTGATTTGATTGTGTTACCTTTAATCAATTTATCATAAATGTCACCTAAACTACATGCTGTACATACAATTCTTGCCGTTCAAAATATTGTAGCAGTTCGACCGGCCGAGATTTCGAAGTTTTATTTTTTATTTTATCAGATCGTCTTTTCATAACTCATATTATTTTTTTCTAGTCGAACTATAGAGTGATTACGGTAACTCCCATAAATATGGCTTGGACACATACAAGTAAGACTGCAGAACATCATTCACAGGACAATGGACACAAATCAGTTACTGTACAGTGATAATGACGGTAAATGTTTTAAGAATAGCATCTCACTGGCCATTGTCAGGTTTTAGTTAATGGTGTAGGCAGTTTCAGACTTTTCCGAACTAATGTAGGTACATTGTCTCTGTAAATAGTTATAGTTGAAGTTTTGTTAATTTGATGATGTTCTTAAATGTTTATCTGATGATGTTCTTAGAATAAATGGATTCTGTGTTATTTATTTATGTTCATGAATTGAATATACTTATATTCCTGTTGACAGCATTCATAAAATAAATGCCTTTTTCTTTGATGATGATGCACATGAGATGAAGTAAACTGTACTCAGAATATTGTATCTACTGATATTTCCTTTTGTACCAAAAACAAACATGTTCTCGATATCAACTCTAATCCACGTGAAAAACAGGGCAGAACTTTTCTGAGGAATTGACTTACCTATTCTTTTTTTATTTATATTTTCTTGATGTCTGGAAAAAGTTGTGAGAATGTTGAAAGAAATCACATTGCTTATATTTTGCAATGTTTCTCATGAGTTACAACTATATGACATGTATGTTTATCATAGATGACCATGAAAATCTTACTTTAATTTCAGTGGGTATTAGATTAGGCAGACATTTTTTTTGCTTTAATCTTAATAAAAATTTTGCATCATTCAAATACATAAGTTACAGGATTTTGCATTAATGGTAAGTCTAAGTGCAAATCAAGATGGACACATGAAGTCAGTGAAGTGATTACCTGTGGTTTTGCATAGTGACTATAGTTAGCAATAAGATCCATATTGGTGCTTATGATTTTTTTTGTACAATACTGTATTTCGATTAGTAAATAATCTGTTGATGATCTTTTGTTATACTATTGCAGCTTTCAATATGCCAAGGAAGACATTCTGGCATAAAAGCAAAGTAAAACAAATATGATATAAATTTATTGATTTCGGAATCAACAATTGCATTAAGTGTTCATTGACGTAAGATAACTGTATCAGCATCAAAAATCTGTATGCTTGTTTATAACTAATTTTTAACAGTGTTCTCTCAGAAAGAATTTCATAAAATATCAGGTAATTTGCAAAAAATGTAAAAAACACTAGTTTTGCATATTAAAGTTGAGACAGCTGATTGATTACAATGATTATCACATTTCATATCATTTGGAATTATTTGTCGCTCTACAGCAGAAATCACATTTAAAAGTAAGTGTTGCTTTGTTGGTTTTAGCCAATGTGCTCATGATCTACAAACTTGAAGGCTATTTGCACCATTGAAACAGCTAGATTTCTAACAAAGATTTGCCTGGTCATGCAGCACGCGTGTTGAAAACTACTAGTAGTCAAAGTTCAGTACACAGAGGAAAGAGACGTTGTTACAAATAAAAAATAAATAACTTTAAAATTTATTCATATTCATAAACATAATACAACCATCATAATACCCGTTTTAAAAATTTCCCTCGCTAACGTGCCAGGGGTTGCTAGGCAAACCTGGATGACACGAATTTGAAGACATTTTGACAATACGTAGGGCACGCTACTTCATGTTTCAGTATAAGTAATCTCAATGTGGGCATTTAATTTTTTCAATTTGATGATAGTGCGTATTTTCTGCAAGAAAGTTGAATATCTGGCAGTCCACAACAGACAGGCGATTGCATTGTCCCCGTGCCAATCGCATAAAGTAGAACAAGCGTTGAAAGTTTGAAGATCGATTGAACTCAATGTTATTATTATTCCATTATTTGCTTTACTACTCAAGAATGACTTGCGGATAAAGAAACAAAGGCTGACGTAAAAAACTTGAGTAAAGGGAAGTTCAATTTCATAGGATATCGGATAGGTTATCGGCCAGATTGATAACGTATAGGCAAAAATCATAGGATATTTGGTCTATATGCTAAAGACCTCTTGGGAGAACTCTGCTTTAAACAAGTTATTTTTAAATGAAAGAAAAACTCCTAATTTTGGTCTATCCTCTTTCCTTTAATACTTCTAAATGTCAATCAGTTGAGTGTTCATGTCTTGCTGTTATATATGCCTTTTCATTTGTTTTTCCTCATATCTTCATTTCTCTGCTTTTCATGGATGATATGTTTTTCATATTACTTATCACCAAGTACAATTGTGAACTGTTATTTTCGAATACTTTATTTCTTTTTGTCTCACGCTCTCTACACAATACTGGTCAAACTACAAAGTTAACTCCAAACAACAAAGTTAACTCGAGAAAACCGTCAAAGCACCTTCTGCAATGTAACCAATCAAAATAAAAGTAACAATAGCCGAACATATTGCCCATCATATGGCATATTGAGATAAAGCCAAGAAAAGTATACATAATAACCTGTATCATGTGAACCAATAAAAATAACCTCTGTCTTAATACAAATGTAACAAATTACACTTGAGAGTAACACCAGTAACAACAAACAAAATAAAAGTACCAACAAACTTGTGAATGATATAATCAGCAGAAGTCCACTTAAAACTTGTATCATGTAAACCAACAGTTTAAATTGAATCCAGATAGAAAATGAGACAAAAGTGGATAGAAAGCAGCAATAGACATGTTATTATAAACAGCAAAGCGTAGCTGAAAGAAGCAACAAACATTTGAAACTGGTTGGGTACTGTACGCGGCAGTACCAATTAAATAAGTACACAATTTAGTCTTGCATCCACAGGCAAACAGTGCACATGCAATGCAATTATTTCCCTTTGTATGTCTTTACAAAACCACCTAATGACAAAAGCACATCTAAATTATTATTGATGAAGTCAGTATTGGTGGAAATCGTCAATTTAACTTAGTCAATCTTTGCTTTCAAGATATTACAGGGAACAAAAAGTAATTTGAAGAGTTTCTATTCTATTAATAAATCTGTTACAATTAAAAACCTGTCATGAGGGATTCCTCTCAAATGATCTTGAACACGGTTATTTTCCATTAGCACCAAATCTATGGCAAGATTTATGTAAGGTTCAGACAAGGTATTGGACAAAAAGAGGACCATGACGTTGCTGTCGTACTTAATCATCTTAGCAAAGGCATTCACACCAAGAAAAATATCCAAATATTGCACACTGAGTCATTAAAATAAGTGACACTAAAACAGATTTATATACTATTAATTCAAAGGCTGGCACACACAATAAATATGCCATATCACAGAAAATAACATACCTGCATTAGACACACTTATTAGTGATTTCACCTATGAAGCCTACCGACAAAATTCTTACGTCAACTATAATCCAGCCAAAATATGTGGGTTGCTTTCAAATAAAAAGCACTTATTCTATGATCTTTATTATGATATTACCACTAACATTGCTCCCTCCGATGATGGTGCAACATGTGTTGTCAAATTTATCGATAACCCCATGCAAAAAACTTCTAAAACATACCTACTATTGTATTGGTTCTCATTGATGATAAAAATGTTTGACGACAAAAACAGCAAATTCCTGTATCATCAACACATCAGAAAGCTATGGAAACCAAAATTTGACATCAAACTTTAATTCTGTCTATCCAATTATATAAAAATATATTATTAGAATACAATTCCCTTTCAGGCCTGGTGATGCCAAAACTATCAGAGTCATAACGTTTGTTACCTTTTTGGATTATTTATTAGTTTTTTATGTAAACATACATTTAAAATATAATGTATGCTTGTTTTTCTATACATGCACTATATGTTATATTTAATAAATTTGTTTGCATTTCACATACTTGTCTCATGTCACTTTCTTATCTAATTATTTAACATTGCAATCTGCCAATAGCAGCAATTATCAAATTGCAGAGTATCGGCTAGGAAATTCGGTTTAATTTCACTTTGTAAAAATGCCGTTCAGCCAATAGCTGCAAATTGACTCATTGGTCAGTTTTATTCACAGAGAGTGATATCGTTTGTAAATGTCGACAATAATCAATCTGTCAGTTGTGTTGCAGTACCGTTGGCGCTATTTTTCAATTCCTGAAGGTGTCCTTTATAGACAGTTTCACTGTATTATATATACCCAAAGAGTTTATATGGTAGGTTGGTGGTAAACATAGTTAAGTTTACTCACTCCGGCCCACCACATTGCATTTAATGTGAGCAAACTGTCATTGACGCTGTTTATTTTAATGTCAGTCATAATTCCTTGTTTTACTAAGGCATGTTGATATACACAGTGTCCAGCTTGTCAATTTAGCCCGTACGTATGTAAATTGTATTTTTACAATTGAACTCTGGCCAAGACTAGAATTAAAATGTAAACAAAACAATGAATTTTACACATGTAGGCACTAAAAGAGTGCTTCAACATTGATTTTTGACTAGAATAAGCAGTTGCAATTGACATACCAATAAACTGTATAGAAAAAAATCATAAAAGTTAGCGTTACTGGCCCTTTAAAGAGGCACTCCCACTTGGTAACATTTTTAAAACACATTTTTTAATGCCAACGGTCGATATTTGACGTGGCGACTCCGCGCGGTTCGCGAGATATCGATAAAAACATGTCATTTCCCGAGCGTATTTTTCACATCCCGAAGTTTTACGATCGTTTCTGGTTATGACCCGAAATCCCCCGAAAGTGTGTTGTTGTGCTGATTGACGATATTCTGAGGAGTCCAAAAACGTTCGAATGACGCAATTAATTACCTCCTACTGCGATGACTTTATATACATCATTATCAATGCCTTTACCTCTGGTAATTATTTTTTAAAACTTCTCCTTAGTTTTTGTCGTTTTCATTATTCTCAATCAGTTGTATTAAATTTTTAAACAATACCACATAGATATCAGTTTTTACGTGTAAAATATTAGTTGCCTCTGATGACTACATTTTGTCGTCTGCCACACAGTTACGCGTGGTTCGATACATAGCGGCCGCCGCGTGTGGTATGCGCGCATACCAGGCGGCGACTACTATGCATACTATGTATCAACCGCACCTATCTGTGCTAGTCACCTATGCGAATTCTGGTGGAATCAGCAAACTTTGTTTTTCGGTTTTTTTGCCGAGTCAGTAGGACTCGGCTTTCTCCCATGGGACATGACCGCTCACCGACGAGAGTGGTACTGCTGTGGCGTACAGCAGCGTCAGCGTAGACTCGTACTCCATAGCTTAGTTGACAATGGCCCCAGTGCCGAACGTTCTATGTTCGGAAGCTGAATTCAGGTGGGCCACCGGAATTCAAACTTTAACTTTTTTGAGGACATGTTTTTATCGATATCTCGCGATCCGCGCGCAGTCGCCATGTCAAATATCGACCGTTGGCATTAAAAAATGTGTTTTAAAAATGTTACCAAGTGGGAGAGCCTCTTTAAATAGCACAGCAACTTCATATCAGCTGCTAGGTAACTAGTCAACAAAAAGTCAAACCACTGGTATTTGTATCTTTCATCTCAGAAAAAAGTCAAAAGCCTAGTCAGGTGGTGAATAGTTTTTAACATGTAGGAAAAATTGTAAATGATTTGAACATAAATGTTTGCCTCTTTATTTACTTAAAATTAAGTACATTACATTATACTGATTTTTCAAATTTAAGCGAAAAAAATAATAAATTTTCATGAATGTCATTTTTCAAATATATATCTCACATTGTTACACCACCCGAATCCTTGACCATAATGAGACTAGGGTCAATCATAGAACGCCCTAATCCTCTATCCCAATAAGACCCCGTCTTTAAATCAACCTTTTTGTGGTTTTTCCGTAAAAAATTGTGTTTAGCATTAATAATTGACTTTGCTGATATAGATTAAGATTGTGTTTATTTTTAAGGAAAAAGTCATGAATCTCATCTATTTCAACTTCTCCTTTTTTGTCATTATTTTCATATAGGAAAAATAATTTTAAAAGGGAACACAGAAAAAAGGTATTTTAGACAAAAATTTCATACTTTTGCCAGGATCATAAAATCCCTATTTAAATCAGAGGGTGTTGATTTTAAATCGTCGGATCTAATTTAATAGGAAATTAACAACGGACGCGTGAATTTTTTGATTTCCCGACATCGACAAATTATCGTCCTTCAATAGCTTTATGCTGTAAATCACAAATGAAAACAAATTGGATAAAGGGGAAATTGTCAAAAATCAAAGTGGCCGCTGTTACAAGACACTTCGCAGCCGCCGATCGATGGACGACGCATAAGTTGTGTCGGCCCTTGAAAACAAACAGTAATTGGAAATAAATAGTACCTTTTGACAGGCAGGAAAGATATACAAGACGTGTAGTGCATTATTTACGTCTATACAATAATTTTAAAATGACCTCACCGATCGTAGGAAATATGCCGACCATTTTCCTGTAAGTATTCTAATTTAGCAAACATGCGATAGCAACGTCATAAGCCTTCAACACTTTGACTGTGTGCTACTCATGTTGTAATGTCAGTCAATTCAAATTTCGGGAAAGTATATGAACATTGTTGTAATCCGCATGTGCAACCCGACGCGATATCCAAAAGAGCATTATTAGTTTGTGGAAACATAAAATTCTCTCTCTCTCTCTCTCTCTCTCTCTCTCTCTCTCTCTCTCTCTCTCTCTCTCTCTCTCTTCTCTCTCAATTTTGTCCACATTTATTTCGGATTCGTGGTCACCACTCACCGTTTATGTCTATTTCTTGTATCGGGTATGGTCTCAGTCGTCACATTCATGTTTTATTCCTCCCGTGTTCAATATCAGACACTCAGAACAGGATAAAAAAGCTGGTAATAATTGAGTCCTGAAAGGCAGTAAAATTGCAACTGATGAAATATCGAAACAAGAAATCACCATTGACGTTCTGCCAACGTTAACGCGCAGGCAAGTCCATATTGAATGGCGATACGAATTCACCGCTTAGAAAGAGTATGACAATAAGAATGAAACATGAGGGAGTAGTGATACCGACTTTAGATAATCAGCGTATTTTGTCATCGCAACGGCGGGCGAGAGTGAGTTGTAAAAAATTTACAACCTTGCACGATTGCTTGGTCCTCAAACCTGGGACTAGTATACAAAAGTCAGAACTAACAACAAGTAAAGTTGAGTATTCTCTATGTGAATCAAGAAGCAACTGACGTCATGTCTTGTTTTACTGGAGGTTAAGGTAACTTTTGGTCACGACTTCGACTGGCATGTTAGGATGGCAAGTTAGGATGGCAAGTTAGGATGCTTAATCGCTCAAAATAACGTCAAATATTGAAAATGAAAATACCTTTATCGATTGACAAAAATACGAGAACAAGTCAGTGAATCTATAATTTTAGGGACAGGAGACGAAAGTCAGTATCGAATAATTGACCAACTAGCCTGCTCCTAGAAAAATTCGAGTTTGTTCCTTAATCTGGCATATAACAAATGCATATGGTGATTTTGTAATAATTTTGACTAACGAGAGTGACAAAAAATTTCGTTTTGAACAAAAATAATAATACATTCTACGCAAAATTCTTCCTGTGAATTTGGGGTCGTAAACAATAAAGCACCACCTTGATGACCATGCTTTACCTGTGTTAAAATTTTAGTTGGCCTCTGGCGGTCCAGTTCGACAAGCAACAAGCTTTATTCTCCGTTCAACCCTAGTTTAACCAGGATGAAACTACAAAATGTGGACGGAAATAAGCAACATTTTCAACAACAGCGACGAGTCGACAAGTACCTAAGTCGCAGCTATCGCAGGAATTTGACACTTTACGTATTGACAGAAGCGGCAGATTGAGACTGCCGGCTTCTAGAACCCACCGTTATTCAAATTCGTTCATTCCCCGTGCAATTGTGAATTTTAATAGGGCTTTTAACAGATCTCGATGAGATGTTTGTTGTTATTGTTGTAGTGTTCTGTGTTTGTATGTCAGCAGACATCTTAATTACCCATAATGGGACTCAATAAAGTATTATCTTATCTTATCTTATCTTATCTTATCTTATCTTATCATAGTGACACTACATCAGCTTGACAGCCGTTATCTAATGCAGGTATATATTGTTATCCTCTCAACTGGTCCCAGCGTTTTTGATACTTTTTCTTGTATATGTCCGTATACAGTATCTTTATCAGGTACAAGTATCTAGCATTTTTATATGTTTTGAATTATCAATAATCCTGATGAATACCATCCTAGCTTGTTCATCCCTGTTCCCAAGCCACTTTATGCTAATGTGACATTTTCATGTTATGCTGTACATTAGACCCGGGAAAGAGTCTTAATACCTTGCAGATAAATACACAAGTAACATGAATGGGTTATGTGCTATTGTTTTTAAAAATCCGTCACGAAAATGTCAAGGGATTTGGATTAACTTACTTACTTCTTATACCTTAAATTTATGTACTATGTATCATGGTTCAATGATGGGAAGAGCCCCCTTCATTTTTTTTCTTTTGAGAGGGGGTGGGTGGGGGGTGGGTGGATAGCATTGTGAGAGGCATATGCATCTCCATACACTCAGTTGCCATTCAGTGTTCTCCCCATAGTAATTAAAGTATATATAATGGCCTCTTCCGTAATTAATGACATTGTTATGTAAATTAGCCTTTTTCTATCAGAAATCTCTTGGGAGAACACTTTTCACACCTTACAAAAACTTTCCAAACTTCTAACTAAAAATGTTGGTTTCCTTCTATATGATGACAAAGTCAACCTGATGCTTTAGCTCTGATAGTTTCACACAATTCATGTTAATACAGTATTGTTTATAGCAAATCACAACATATTTGTCAGCAATGTTAAGAAGCTGAAACTGAAGAGTAGTGGGATAAAAATACCACACAATTTTCATAAGTTATTGCAAAAAAAAATTTAAATAAGGCTGTAATTCAGTAACACAGTGAACCTTAAATTATCTCTTATTTTTTCATGTAATGCCTCTGTGGTTAGTTACCCTTTTTCCTAATATGTTTTGATTTATTTTGCCTCACAGGCAATGAAGACCAGTCGTCGTACGCTTCTGAATAATGACGACTGGACTCTATTGACGAGATCTACTCCTGAACTAATGAAGAAAAAGAGAGTGGAATTGTCATCTCGAAGTCTCCTGTTTGAAGAGCACCCGGATAAATTAAATTTTATGTTCATAGATGCCTATCTAAATGAAATTTAAAAAGTGCACTTTAAATTATGTTGAAAGACGTGTAAGAGGGAAGCAGTCATTCTACTCATTACATTCTAAACCGGTGAGGAAATATGCAGCAGATCTCATCTTCTCAACGCATTATGATCGCAGAGTTTTCACCACAACTGTCGACTCAAAGTTATCAAATAGCTGATTGTCTGATGCCTATCACCTGTCCCTTCACAATCGACTTTTCTAAAAACCACTTGTCGATTAATTTGTTGTGAACATTGGTATACAGGAAATCTTCTCTCAAACCACTTGTTCAGTTGCTTTGCAATTTAGTAGCAGGTTCCTAAAGCCAATACCACTGAGTAAGATTTGTTCAAATTATGGTGAAGTTTGGATGTAATTGTATTTTGGGGCAATTTTTGCCCTTTTAGTGGAAAAATATTTTCTGAGAAACTGCCACACAGCTGGTTGCTTTGAAATTTTGCAGCCAGGTTCCTACAGGTGATCCGAGTAAGATCTATTAAAATTACGATGAAATTTGTATCTTCTGATATATACTTATCCCTACAGATGTGTTGCATTGTATGCCAATATCTCACAGGAGCTCTGTTAGCCACAACATTGCTTGTTTTCATTACAATAAAAAAGAACATGTACAATACTACATTAGAAAAAATTCGAAAAGGTCTGTGCAGTAATTTCAAAATATGTGTAATATACAACTATTTGAAATATTCTTTACAGTTCTAGTGGCTCTGTTTACTCTATTGTGTATTTAGTTTTTAAAACCATGATAATTGAATTCTAGTTTTGAAATAATTTTGTTTTAGTTTTCTTTGCAAACATTTTCATTGTAAAATGTTTGTTGAATGTATATAATGAGTGCTCCTGCTTCTGGTTATTAAGAGAGTAGAAAAGAAAATTAATATCATGTGATCATGTTGGTAACAGATCTATAGCAATATAGACAACTGTTACCCCAGATGAGTTCCTCTTGCCCTCACATGATTTAAATAGCAAATCACCACTGCGATATTCCAGTTTAAAATCTTGTCCAATTGTTCATTTGTACAAGTAACTCAATTAATGTCCTAAGCTGGTGAAATGAAAGAATGTGCCTTGCAGATTGGTTCACGCCCTCGGTGGACTTTCATTGATTCAATGGCTGAAATTATTCCATGAAAATCGGTTATTGTTTCTGCCAGCAATCTAAGGTTTGAGAAGTTCAACCTAAATATGGGTAAATACAGATGCCATATATGGTAATGTTGGTATATAAATACAGTACTTGATTTTATGTCAATCCCGAAAAATAAGCAGGAAGCGCTGCCAGCACATTGGCTGGAGATACACGTACATACAGGCAAATGTAACCCTTAATTACAGTAAATATAGGAAAATACAGGAGATGTATTTACCATGTATCAATAGTGCATATAAAGGTAAATACAGACTTAATTTCCTTGTATTCACCTTAGTACATGGCGTTCTCATATATGCTATGCCTGTATTAATATTGCCATTCTCATATTGTTTAAAGGTTACTGATATGAACCGGTATTTAAACATGTTAAAATACGAATGATATTTCCCTGTAACCGGAACTATTTACAGCTAGGCGTACGCGTGACCTTCGCTGTGGTTATATTCATATAGAAAACGGAGTCAGTGTGGACTCTCTGTTGTACGGCAAAACAAAATAAACGCAGCCACAGAGTTGTTTTTTGAATAGCTAAAGTTCGTGAAGAAACCTTTTGTTTTCAGTGGCTGGTATACCCAAACTAGTAAAACGTGTTAAATTTTGTAGTATCTGTATTATTATGCTTTGAAATAATTGCATAGTATTTTTGAATAGCTAAAATAGGTAAAAACCTTTTTTCTTTCAGTGGCTGTTATACCCAACACTAGCTGTGAATACGCAGTGGTACTATAGATGGTACTCGGCTCAAGGGTCATCGCCACAGAACTGTGGCGATGACCCTTTACCAGAGTACCATCGATACACAACAGTACCACTGCGTAATAACAGCTAACACATGTCTTTTATTAGGCACAATCGCATGCAAAACATCATTTAAACATCACAGCGTATACACTATATTGATTCAGTATGTGAGAGTTGGCTTTTTTATTTTAATCAGTTGATGGTAAGAAGAAGCCAATATTTTGTAACAGTAAGTATTGAAAGGAGGCACTGTATATCAAAGTCTCCCCCTTTCCTTAAACTCAGGCCGTCTTGTCTGTCATTTTAAAGTCTCATGTCGCCATATTACCTATCGTTGCATTATTTTCAGTATGTGAAAATTTGGATTTAATTTGAAATCGAAGAGTCGTTACAGAAGCTGATGATACAGATATTGAAAAGTTGAGTGCGCTGTTTAAACTTTCAAGGGTCAGTAACTGAATTTTGATAAATTTCTGAATTTTCGTTCTGAATTAATCTAAGCCTTGGTAGCACGCTATGGTCAACTAAATGTTACTGGAGAATAAGTTTTCAAAGCCGTGTAGTCTCTCTTATCAGATGCAAGGATGGAATGAAAAATTAAAGCAGAAAGCGACAGATAATTCAGAATGCCACTGATTTATTATGAAGGACTTTGTTGGACAAGGAAATAGGTTTTACACTGCCGAGGACGCACTTTACCCACGGTCTGCATGTTGTGCCCTACTGTGACACTTTGACAACTTGACATGTTTTGCTTACTTTAGTGTGGACAACTATTTACCATGTGCATCAGAGAAGCTGTGACTAACTTTTTTGCAAATTACAATTGTCTATACAAGAGGAAATTTAAGAAAACATCTTACAAAATGGAGTATGCATTTCATACATATACATGTTTCTAACACAATAAGTAAGCCAAATGTTGAGCTTTTTCAAAAGATTAATGTTACGTTTTTAACAAGTATGAACATAAAACGTAATCCACAATATTCATTCAAAACCTGTTTTGTCATTGTTCACATCTTTTTGAAAACGATCTACAGTGTTTATGTGGACTTTCTTTTGTTTATGTTTGTTTATGTTTTGATACTGATATATGTTTATGTTTTGATAGGAAGATGCTAACACCGTTTACAAAGTGGCCATGTTTATTTGTCCATTTGCCCATTGTATTTTACTCAAGAAATGTTTGTGCATTTTTAGAATAAAATAATTTACTGAATATCAGTGGTCTGTTATTTCCTGGCTTACACACCCTCGAACAGCTAAAATTAAAGGTGTTAATCAAGTGCATATTATGTGTCTAGCCTTAAACACACTTATCGTTGAACGGCGTCCATGAGTTCAAAAAGTGTTACAGCGCTTTGAACCCGTAAATGCGTTCAATTTTTGAATACATTTCACGTGCAACGTGTGTTTAGACATGGATAACCATATTGTTCAATATAATGGTTGATGAACACAAAATCTACACACATTTGTTCAAAAATTGAACGTTTGTTAAATTTCTGAACGTCTAGACGCGTTCAAAAAGTGTTACGCACAAGGAGTGTAATTGGTGATCTATCCTTGAAGACTTAACTTTACAGTGTAAAAGCTAGGATATAAAGGTATGTTGTTAACTATGGGGTGAGAACACCGCCAAAATTATCTTGAAAACTTTATTTCAACTTATCTCATTATTATTATTCCATTGTTTGGTTATTTAATGATAATTATGTCAGTATTTGGCCATTATTTTGCAATTATTTGATCATTATATGGATATTATTTTGACATGATTATGAACTTATTTGGTAATTCGGTTGTTTTGACATTATTCAGCATTGATGTCTTGATTTGGAACTTATTTCATCATTATTATGCCATTATTTGGTGATTTGGTCATTTTTATGTCATTATTTGGTCTTTATTATGCGATTATTTGGTCATGATTACAATATTATCTTGACATTATTATGAATTTATTATGTTAATTCGGTTCTTTTGCCATTATTGGGCATTGATGTCTTGATTTGGAACTTATTTCATCATTATTATGCAATTATTTGGTGATTTGGTCATTTTTATGTCATTATTTGGTCTTTATTATGCGATTATTAAGTCATGATTACGACATTATCTTGACATTATTATGAAATTATTTGGTTAATTTGGTTGTTTTGCCATTATTCAGCATTTATGTTTTCATTTGGAACTTATGTGATTATTATTATACCATAATTAGGTGATTTGGTCATTTTTATGTCATTATCTGGTCTTTATTATGCGATTATTTGGTCATGATTACAATATTATCTTGACATTATTATGAATTTATTATGTTAATTCGGTTCTTTTGCCATTATTCGGCATCGATGTCTTGATTTGGAACTTATTTCATCATTATTATTTCATTATTTGGTGATTGGGTCATTTTTGTGTCATTATTAGCCAATATTATGCGATTATTTGGTCATGATTACGACATTATTTTGACATTACCTCCGCTCTCAATTATTTGACCTACTTTATTATCTGAACTCATTATTTGACCTGCATTTGAACCCTACCCAGAAATCATTGCACATGGAGATTCACAATGGCGGCTGATACGGTCGGTCCCCTCGCATAGAGAGAGAAAAGTGGGCTTTGCGTAAGTTTTAAAGCTCAGCTCAGCACATCGCGTAGCTAGAATAGTTGGGCGTGCTCGAAAACTGAGATCGACCACGATTTTGGATTAAAATTCGATTGTTTTCAGCGGTGGAACTGGGCTGTGGTGGGTAGCCGACGGTGGCCTATAGCTACACCTAGCTAAGCATGGCATTGGCAGGGCTGTGTGTTACCGGCGTTATACGGCCTCCCATAACGCCGGTAACACACAGCCCTGCCGTGCAGAGCTATAGAACACCCAGCCTGCCACGCAGAGCTCACTGAAGGTATATAGAGATATGTTATTATACCCCAGTTCCATGGAGCGAAGCGCGACCAAGATTATGTGTTTATGTTATTAGACGTCTCTGAAGTTTCTCGCGTTTTGGCAATGCGGTCGCAGAGGATGGTGACCGCCTTAAAGCTCCAACACCCCATGCTGTGCGACATCCCTGTGTTCCGACACCCCTATATATGCAGGAACTAGTTTTCCGGTTGTCAAGTCTTATTTACAATGTAATAAATATAAAACATTTTACATGTCACTGTAGACGCAAGACTTCAATAGAAGTTCACGCCGAAATCAATCTTTGATTTATTCCTACTGAATCAGATCTATAGTTTATTATACTCTTTCGTAAATATGTTTGACCTTGACAAAGCGATTATATTGTCGTATTTATTTGTCAAATATAGACCACACTCCATTTGGTTGTATTGCAATATTAGAATCCAAATCATCTCAACATATTCGTGCCATTATTGAAGCCTTCTCATCCAGATGAGTCCAGATGAGAATTATGAAAAAAATGAGAAAGCAATAGGGCCTACTTTTATCTTCTATCTTATTTTACGGCCAGTTAGAGTTGTATCTGTAAGCTAGTCTGAAAAGCCGGTGATAAGTATCAGGGAAATATTCGTTCATTGAAGATGTCTTATCATACGTATGCCACATTGTATTATTGGTTGGTCGGGAACTATTCTCGAGCATGGTTTCTTTTATTGTAAACTCATAGGGGCACGGTTGCTAACCTAAAGACTTTTTATTGCTTTGTTTGTTATGAAACTTTATGACTTTTCCGCCAAAAGGAAGTATGTTGATTCGTTGTGAGGACTCCAACCTTTAAAACTGTATTGTCTCCCCATGCACGATTTTGTTTCTTTCGTTTTCCCTTTTGATTGTGCGATGTTGTTTTCTTCCGGAGAGCGCGTTTTATCAAATCCACACGGCCGAACATGCAGTCGCTTGTTTTTCAAGTTGCAACTTAGTTTTACATATTTTTTTCTGTGTTGATTAGGCAAATAAAGCATACTGCCTACTCTGAAGCATCGCCATACACACAGTTGTTGTGCCGTGTCTTGTACAGTATGACATTGGCGATTTAACAAACATTTACTGCAGGGGTATTTTTGAAAGTAAAATGTCGGGGAGTATGCGAGGACTTGAGACACACTCAATTTCTCACTACGGGTATATAGGAAGAGATTTAGTATTACAATTATTTAAACCGTAACTTCAAAGATGCATCAGTTATGGAAAATTCTTGGAAATGTACGAATATATTCTACTTGCATTTGGGAAGTTTTATATTGAAATATTCACTGGAATTAAAATTTCCTCCCTGCTTATTGTTGACATTTTTGCAACCGACTCTGTCCATATAAATTGTTTGTCAAATATTGTATGATTCCTGTTTGTTAAATTTATTGAATTTTACATATAATATCGTCTAGATTTTGAACTTCATAAGCTTATATCTCAATATCTCGGCTATAGAGACGCGTTGTACATAAGTAAAATGAAAGATCACCGGCCCAACTCAAATCATATCGAAAAACCGCAATAATTTCTACATTTGGTGAAGCCAGTCATGAGAAACGGATTTCTTTCAAAACGTTCAGAACTATACCAAGAAAATTAAAGGTAAGTTCTGAAAATCGGGTACAGTGGAAATCGGAAAGTTCCGCCATGTTAAGGAGGTACGCTACCATTCCAAAAAATGTTGGGACATTCTTGAAGTTGACTTTTCTGAAATATTCTTTATGTGTACATTGCAAAGATATGAAAAAAATATGGGGTACCCATGCAAAATTTTTGAAAAACACATGCCAAATTGACAGAAAACCACTAAATGTCCCATTTTGCGAAATTTGCACTTACCAGCAGAATCTTTATTTTATCGCAAACGATTAACAGATCTCAGTGTGCATACCACATTTTTTGCATCGCCAGGACAGCTGCATTAGGACAATCAACTAAAATTTGTGATGTCTTGTCTTAAAAATTAAATATTAGACCCTAAATTTATCATTTAACTGTAAATTAGTCTTTTTTAAAATATAAACTTCATATAAATGCACAAAATGGTTTCAAAATGTTAAAAAGTACAGCGATATCTATCAAAGAGACAGTGTTCTTTGATTTAGAAGCAAAAAAAGTTGGGGTCACCACGCAAATTTTCTTACTAAACAGCAAAAAGTGACGAAAAAAGGTGAATTTTGTTAGACCTGAGATTTGACCCTCTAGCTTTCTGATATTATGTCAGAGCTACAATTGTTAATTATTCTCTACTGATCTTTCAAAATAAAAATAACTGTCGATTTTTCAGTGCAAAAATATAATTTTGGTTGTTTTGATTCATAAAAACTTCTGAAAGAAATATTAAAGTCACTAGCATGATTTTTTGCCATTTTGTCCTGTTATTCACGCTCACCAGGTTAGGTAGTCTAAAAGGAACATGTACATCTTCTGGACAAAAGAGGGCGCTCTCCTATATAGAATGGTAGCGTACTACCTTAACATCCTGCCATTGATTTCTGTGATTAAGTGTAATCACCTATAAATAATTTCGGATTTAATGTCATTTAGCATAATATATTTCACATTGATAAATCATGGTTTATATATTTCAATTTAAGGTTCGACGTTTTCTTCAAAAAAGGAATCTTTCGAAACCACATTGAAGTTTTCTAAACACAATGTTTAGGGCACAATTTTAAAAAGCATCTCTATGACAATTGAGTAAGCTTACTGCTGCCTCGCTGCGTATAGCCATGGGTTTTATAGGCTAAGGCAGATAGGCGTGGAGGTCGAGGCCCCACTATGTTTTGCTGTGCCCTTTAATACGTCGCAATACCCCTGGCATGAGTATTTATACCGTGTCGGGCCGATTTATATGACAGATTTCAGGTATTAATAACACCTTTTAGCTCTACGTGGCAGGGCTGTCGATAGCTCTGCATTGCAGGGCTGTGTGTTACCGGCGTTATACGGCCTCCCACAACATGTGGTGGGAGGCCGTAAACGCCGGTAACACACAGCTCTGCCATGCAGAGCTAGGCTGTTGACAGCCCGCTGGCTTCCGAACTGGAGCGCCCAGATTCACCGCCGAATACAGTCGATTTTTAAACCAACATCGTGATTGATCTCACTTTTTGAGCACGCCCAACTTGTCTAGATACGTGATGTGCTAAGCTACGCTTTTAAAATTACGCAAAGCCCGCTTTTTTCTCTCTATGCGAGGGGGCCGACCGTATCAGCCGCATTCTGGGTAGGGTTAAAATGCAGGTCAAATAATGACTTCAGATAATAAAGTAGGTCAAATAATTGAGAGCGAAGGTAATGTCAAAATAATGTCGTAATCATGACCAAATAATCGCATAATAATGGCTAATAATGACACAAAAATGACCCAATCACCAAATAATGAAATAATAATGATGAAATAAGTTCCAAATCAAGACATCGATGCCGAATAATGGCAAAAGAACCGAATTAACATGATAAATTAATAATAATGTCAAGATAATGTCGAGATAATGTCGTAATCATGACCAAATAATCGCATAATAAAGACCAAATAATGACACAAAAATGACCAAATCACCAAATAATGGCATAATAATGATGAAATAAGTTCCAAATCAAGACATCAATGCCGAATAATGGCAAAAGAACCGAATTAACATAATAAATTCATAATAATGTCAAGATAATATCAAGATAATGTCGTAATCATGACCAAATAATCGCATAATAAAGACCAAATAATGACATAAAAATGACCAAATCACCTAATTATGGTATAATAATGATCAGATAAGTTCCAAATCAAAACATAAATGCTGAATAATGGCAAAACAACCAAATTAACCAAATAATTTCATAATAATGTCAAGACAATGTCGTAATCATGACTAAATAATTGCATAATAATGACCAAATAATGACATAATATTGACCAAATCACCAAATAATGGTATAATCATGGCAAGATAAGTTGCAAATCAAGGCATCAATGCAGAATAATGGCAAAAGAAACCCATATTATTAAATAAGTACATAATAATGTCAAGATAATGTCGAAATTATGACCAAATAATCGCATAATAATGGCCAAATAATGACGCAAAAATGACCCAATCACCAAATAATGGCATAATAATAATGACATAAGTTCCAAATCAAGACATCAATGCTGAATAATGGCAAAACAAACGAATTATGAAATAAGTTCATAATCATGTCATGATCATGTCATAACAATGTCCAAATAATGATCAAATTATGGCATAATAATTGCCAAATGCTGAAATAATTATGACCAAATCACCAAATAATGAAATAATAATGATGAAATAACTTTAAAGAAAGATTTCAAGATAATTTTGGCGGTGTTCTCACCCATATTATACGTATTAAACATTTTATGTTGTAACATTTATTTAATAATAGCTGTACGCTGTCAGTCATTTAAGCCATTTACGGAAGAATCGTTTGATTAGAGGGATTCGGAATAAATAATTTTGCGGAAAAAATGGTATATAAAGGATAAAGACATAATTTACATCCTCCATAGCTTGGGAAAATGTGCTGATTTTTGCCACCGGAGATTCTCTGTATGTGATATAATATATATATATATATATATATATATATATATATATATATATATATATATATATATATATATATATATATATATATATATATATATATATATATGTATATATATATTCAAAAGTAGTTAACAGTTTAAATTCACTCGGATGGAAATATATACAGGAATGATGTAAATAACGTCATACAAGTGCAAGCAATAGATCATTATGGGTTCTCTATGATTGTGTCATGTGAATGATGAAGATATGACATGAGCAGCATTAGGAAATAACAATTAATATACAGCAAAGAAATAACATCATCAAAATCTCCTACGTGTTAATCAGTTATTTACCAAGGCGATCGTTTCAGGGATTTGAAAACAATACGGTCAACTGCCTTGGCTCGCCAAGCAGTACTGATCAGGTACCACCACACCTTAGTTATTCTGAGTCTTATGTTATATATGATATCTTTCGGTGTTACATTGAATTTTTCAAAAGTTGAGGATGTCTTGACATAGCTTTATGAAACTGTCTGATAACTTTAGGTTGTTGTTCTCCTTGAGACAACATCCTGTTGTACAGTATATATATATATATATATATATATATATATATATATATAATATATATATATATATATATATATATATATATCCTATCTTTCTTGCATGTTTTTATGAGAAAAAGCATGATTTAAATTCATTGCACATGATGTCTTTTTACAATTAAAAATTCCGGAAAATATATTTCTGGATTTATTATCTATGAGCATTGATACAAGAGAATAATATTCCCTAGATCAGTAAGCTCCAAATGGGAACATTGGTTATAAACTACTGTTTATTGGTTCTTACACAAGACACAAGTTTTTAAGGCGCACAAGTAAAGCGGTTATAATACCTTGATTATGAATGTATGTTTTTAAATCGTTTTACCAAGGGAAAAATTGCCGATTAGTTTTGGATACAGAAGAAATAATTTGGTGGAGGTCTGATATTAGAAAAACACAATTGCGGTCACAGTAACGAGGTCAGTACATCTTGCCGGCGTATATGTTTCCTCTAGCCCTAAAATCAAATGGTTCCACACACATTGACGTTTTATATGGAAGTGAACAAAGCCACTGTGATTTATTATGATTTCCACAATACTACTTTAAGGCAACTGCGCATGCAGTGACACTTAGGTCTCTTAAAAAAAATTGGGTCAAAAGACAAGGTTTACGGATTTTCGCCGATGGGCGTTTCAGGGTATATAGCAGTTGCATTAAAACTGGGGTACCATTTTAAAAACTGTGTCATAAAGACAAGTTTTAACAATTAACGCCGATATTGAATTTGTGCTATTGGGAGCAAGGCTATGCATGAGTGTGTTTATAACAGTTACGATGGTACATATTATCTCTGCGCCCTAACATTACGATTGGACTAATATACACTGGTACAACACCTTATGTAGGTCTCCTGGTTATGTGTTAAATAAGCAACTTTGTTGGCATGTAATATCTCTTGTTTCTACACTGCAAATTTTTCTGTTTGCCGGCCAGCTAAATTCAAGCCAAAAATAAACAGGCTTGTTTGTCAGTAAACAGATTGTTTCGAGTTGTGAACTTTTGGTTTATTTTGGGCTTTCCGGCATGCCAAGTCTGGTTTCTGTGCAAGCCAGTTTGGTTTTTGATACTGGCTTACGGGCAAGCCAGGCTACCTCTGAACATGATCTGGCATACATACATGCCAAGCAAAGATCACTTCAGCTTGCCAGTAAGCCAGTTAGTACTAAATAATGGTTTACAGGCAATCCACTATTATATGAACTAGGCTTGCTAGCAAGCCATGTTTAAGATACTGTGGCTTGCCCATATACCAGATAATGCTGAACAGTGGCTTATTTATAAATCAATATCACACTTCTCTGGCTCAACGGTAAGCCAATTCTGGTTCCATCTGGTTTGAAGATAAGCCAATATTAGTGCAATGTGGCTTACCGACAAACCAATTTCTGACTAATTCTGGTTTACAGGCAAGCCACTTTGAGGATTCCTCTGGTTTACCAACAAGCCATTATAAGCTGGCTTGCAGGCATGCCACTCTAGGGCTTTTGTATGGCTTGCTGACAAACCAGTTCAATATGAACTATAATGGGGGAATAATTATTTCTGACCATTCTTCAAATTTCAATTGGATTTCATCAAATTTTGCAGATACAGGGGAGGATTATCATCCAATGGAATGGCCTATTGGGTCCTCTATGTGATGGAGCTACACAAAGCAGGATTGTAAAACATCTGAAACACAAACAACAGCTGAAGTAATTAGAAATCCTGCAAGCTACATTAAAAAATCAACAACAATCATCAAAATGAATTTCAGACTAACATTTATTGCAATTTACAAGAAATGAAACAGTAATTGTTGCAACATAATCAAATCTAATACTTACAAGGGTATACTCGCTAAAAATGACATTCTTATGAATCACATTGATAACATTATTTGATTTTATAAAGTTTACCTCATGCATCTGATGCAAAATTGCTGGCTGTTTCACTGGGAAATCCCCTGCACACTACAGACCACTCATAATTGCCAGCCATAATACCTCACATCCCAGCTTTGTCAAGCCAGAAGTACACCACAAATTGACATGTTCTTCACACGTCTGATGTGATCAAAGTTTGAAACCCTAGATAACTAAGCATACCTAGCAACACATTGTCTCTTTCCATGCTGCAAACTATGACACCTTCAAGAAACAACACAAACTGCTTGCTCATAGACGAGCACACCTAAAAAGGGCTGCTGCTTTGCATCTCTTCCTCGGAAAGTGAGTAAGATGATGAAAGTGAGTGAGAAAGATGTAAACATTCAAAATTTGAGGTACAAGATTAGCTCCTGGTAAAACGCTCAGTGCCCAGCTACTAGTACAAGTGTAACGCCCTTCCCTGTAGAGATTTTATCTCGAAGCGTCCCTCACGTGGCCAAGGTGTGTGAAGGTCATTGACTCAGATCGTACGAGAAGCAGATAAGAGATAGTGTGATAGTTTAATTAATTATTGGTTAAGATTTCAATACGAATCGAGAACGGGATATTCCATGGTGTGTTCTATTTAATCTTAAGAAACTACCAAATACTGGCGGGAAAATTACCACTGATAACTTTTGTAATTGTATAGGTCTTGAGATGTATTTAACTTTGTAGAGAGCTTAGACTAGAGGACTTGAGATCAGACCTTTGACGGTGAACGACACGGTCGCCATCTTGTAATAAAATACAAGGTTGTGTTACAATCTACATCTTTGTGTGTCAGCTTCAGTTACTGAAAGCATTACGATCCAGACTGGTACCCCAACTCGTAATTCCCCTAACTAGTCTTTCTTGGTGCACCAATAATCTGACATGACTGCTCAGGATAAAGTCTCTCAGCATGAAAAAGATACATGTAGCTCTTCCAAGTTATTGTCAATGTCATAGGCCTTGCTGCATCACTGCACTGGCAAAAATGTGTAAAACTATGGTTTGAATGTCATGATAATGAATTTCAATTCCAGAATATCAAATGATTTATTACAAGGCAAGATATATTAGAGTCACAGTGCAATGTCCTTTTGAGACTTGCAAAGAAGTTGGAAAGACCTTTGAGAAAGCATTTTATCACTCTGGCTATGCAACAGTCATCATTGATGATATACTTCACATGTATGATGTAGTTTGAAATAAGTAAATGAGGCTCCATTAACTGTAACTTTTGGCTACTTCTTCAGTATTTCAGTACTGTTTATCAACTACAGTTTCTTGGCCTACTTTCCACAGCATACTAAAATGCCAAGTATTATGTTTGTAAACACAGCCTGTATATTTGATCATTTTTATAATTGACAAATGAATTCTTGTCCAGCCCTAAATGAAATTTTCAACAATAACAATGCTACATGTACATACTGTACTGAGAAGCTAAACATTGGGATTTCATCATGCTTCAATGACTTGAATGGGAAACTGCAGTTGATAAGCAGAACAACAATGCTGGTAGGAAGCCCCTAAGCTGTGGCTAATGGAGATCAGAAAAACAAAACTAAGCCATAATCTACCAAGTAAAAATGTGATTGATGTGAATGAGGGTGTGATTGATGGCCGTATTGGCCTTTTATCCTGAAAAAAAGACAAATGCAGATTTGGCATGGCCATGTCCTTGTACACATCCTGGCACAGCTTTGACAAGCATATCCGTGTACCACCTATGTACTTGACAACACTGTAGCAGGGGTAATTTTATACTCAGCCCTGATATAGGAATGTGCGCTGTTGGTATGTAACATGCCTATATGCATGTACCAGAAGTGCTGTTCACCTCCCTGTACCAGGGCCTGTGTTCAGCATTTGAGGCACAGTGATGAACACATCCGCATACCAGCCCTGTTGAAATTTTCAGCCCCTTTTCACCCTGGTCACATAAAAGCTTACCTCCCTGTACCAGCCTTATTGTAAACACACAGTGCAATTGTGCCTATGCAGACATTCATGTACAAGTTATGTTGGAATTTCCCCATTACAGAACTGTACACATTGCTTCTACAGGGTTGATTTGGAAGCAAATTTTCAAGCTCATTTTTTCAAACCCATGTTGCATGTACTATTTGCAAAACTATTGTACAGGACTGTTGACACACTAGGTACATGGATGTGAAATGCAGCTGTACTAGTTATTTTTCTGACTATGCTATACTGGGGATGTTATTTTAATAGCTGGTAGTCTCCGTAGCTTCTCAGAGCTGGTACAGGTATGTGCACATCCTGAACCAGCCCTCAGAAGGTAACAGGGTTGTGAAAGTTTTCCTGTGTAGGGTTACACGGAGTCCTTGTACTGATTTTGACAGAAATTATAAATCTAGCATGATAAAAGCTCCATCAGCTGTAACCTTTGGCACTTTTCAAGTTACTGTAGTTTTATAGTGTGTAATATACTGCAGTTCTTGTTCTACTTCTTAAGGAATGATGAATGTCCAACATACATTATCAACCCAGTTCATATGTGTATAGCATTGTTATTGTTGAAAATCTAATTTCAGTATGGAATGGAATTCCTTTGTCACAATGACAATGGTTGTAAAAGATGTACACAGTATATTGTCAAGCAGAATATTGGTATTCAAGAGGCTGTTATATAGCTACCGAAACTGCAGTTTGTACACACAACAATGAAGATTTAAAATAGCAAAAACGTACAGCTAATGTGCCTTTACTAATTTGCACTGAATCACAGTAACAATTTTTTCAAGACGTAATACTTACGTCACAACTGTAACCTTTTTTCCAACTGTAGTTTTTAAACAAAAGACACTCCTGAGAACCCGAAAAGTTTGATGCCTGTTTAAAAATAAGGAAATGGCAAATTATGTTACACTGATATGCAGATAAAAATGGACAATGAAAATGATCTACATGTTGTCACACTTGTGTAATTGGTGTGTTCCACACTTGCCTCAAAAGTTGCACTGACTTGTTATAACTGCGGTGAAACTCAAAGAGCTTTTATGGACCCATAATAAACACACACCAGGGGGTACACTTTGCAGTGCACTTCATACAGAGAATCATATTACATTCCTTATATACTGTCGCTCTGAGTTACATTGTATCACAGCCAAGTCAGAGTCTAGTTGTCATTAGACTCTTGTTGCCTTTGCATTGTATGAAGTTGGCAAAAAAATCATGATCCACAGGATCTGTACATGGAAAACTTGTCGAAAATGTACGGGGATGGCAAGTCAGGAAATCTTTACCCTACACACACAGACACTAATCAGTTCCTACCAGCCTACAGGCTTTATTGCTTTATCTCAACAATTTCAGTGGAAGCCTACTGTTTGTTGCAACTCAACTAAAATTACCGATCCTGTAGTAAATTTTGAAACAACTTTACAAACCAATTACACAAGTGTGATAACATTTAGATCAATTTCACTGTCCATTCTTATCTGCATATGACAGTAATTCTACTCTTTATACATCAGACTAAGATTCAATATACTAAACCAGGCTCTCCTCATATGATTGATTATAACAATAATAAGTTTAAACATGAACATGTATGTCTGTTTTGTGACCACGACAAAAGATACGTCACAGATATGTAATAACAGCTGAAATTTAAGCAAACCCCAAAGTGTTAGTGTAATATGTGGAAATATGAGGAACATTCACGCCTGACGTAATTATTATCACTCCACACAACGATATTGGATCACCTTTTATAATCACTTTCTGACTTCCACCATATCGGAGGGCAGAGTCTTCATTCTGCTTCCACATTGTACTCAGAGAATCCATTGTTAATTTGTGGAGCTGTAGTCATTTTCTGTATCAAGTATATCATGTCCTGGACAATCTGTTGAAAAAAACCAATAAATATCTATTACCGTAAGTGGAAGTCAATAGTCAACATTTGTACATGAAGTTATTTGCTGAATGAATCACTTTAATATGTACCTGTCTTGAATGACAATTTGGCTCACATGATTTGTGTAAGCAATGATGTTGAAGGACCCAAGTTCAAATCATGCTGTGGAAACATAAATTTGCCTTGAATAATAGAATCACCAATAACATCATTTTGACAAATGATTTGTGAGGTATGTGCGTCTGTATTAAAGCATCTAAGTTGCCAGTTTGAGGTTATTATCAAATCAACATAAACAATAAATATCATCCATGAAACAGTCAATGTTTGTTATTGAAAGAATGACATGAGGGTACCTGCATCTAAACCATGGCAAGTCAGTTTGCCTAAAGATCACACAGAAAGGTAGCTAAAACAAATGTGCAGTTTACTCACTTTTTCTGGTCCCTTCTTGTAAAATGGGCATCTCTTTAATGCGGCAATAGCTCTTGTTGCAGCTATTTGTTGGTGTCTCCATCCTATACGATAATGACAAAGGGTTATTAAATGTAATTTTCCTGTGAACTGATGGATGATAAAATTTAAATGATTGCCATCTTTCCGTTCAGGATGGACAATGGCAAGGGATTATTAAATGCACAGTGGAGTACAGACGACGTACACCAGATGACGCCACACATCCATGATCCACCTCTTAGAAAAGCTCCTCGTCGCTGACAGTGGAGCTAAGAAAACGCATTTGAATATTCACCGAGCAGGGACGATTTCTGGGAAACACAAACACGATAACATACAAAAGGGACAAACACACATCAGTTCAGTCTGATAAAAAGAAATTGAAGGCTAATTTGTTACATCCTTGGCAATGATCATTGATATGAGTAGCAGTGCTATCCATTTTCGTTGGTGCACCCGTCCATGTGTAGTGGTGAACGTCGAGGACAATGGCGAATAATTGCGACAAGAAAATTTTGACTTTTTAAAACAATACTCAAACGCATGCATGTTGCTTAAAATGGTTCAAGCTAACCGATATGCTCTGAGGAAAATGCAAGCCCGGTTTAATTTTTGACTTTGCACATTTTACACGCAATATGCAAAAAAACAAATACGTAAGCTTACGTTTGATTTGTGCTTGTCTTCAATTTCAAAGACGTCGGTTGCATCATGATCCGTGTATATATGTGATGGCAAATAGTTATCGCTAAGATACATAACAAGTTTTTGCAAAGTCATCCTTCATCGGTGACGGATGTCATTATTGTCGACTGTTGTGCGGGAAATTGTATTGGTAAACTGACGGACTGCCGAAGTACGGAATCATAAGAGGTAGGACGGTCGTGAATAACGCCTCAGCTGCAGTGCAAAGGCCAGTGTAATTCGGGACTGTGGCGCACAATCTGTGCCACAGAAGAATTAATACGCAACTGCCTACGGTGAAAGGATGGGATTCCACAAGACAGCGGTCCCTTTAAAGTACGATCAATCAGCAAGTACTAAAATTCTTCCATATGTCACGGATATATAATATCTATAACAAAGTTTAAACATTGGCTTGGCGTATCACTGTGTAAAATTGTTACAAAGGGTGAACGTCAAAGGCTATGGCTTGTATATTTTTGGCACACTTCAGGGGCATAGAAAATCCATTTCAAACATGTCCTTATTAATAAAATACATAGGACTTGTCCCAGGAACATGGCTATGGCCTGGCAAAAATTCAGGATATGCCTACAATAGCGTTGATCGCGATTTCGGGTTGTTACTATAGCTGCACGCGCGCATTCGGCCGAAGTTTCTTGTTGCATGCGTGAATCACGGATGTGGTAGCTTTAGTCTGAGCCGTAAATTATTGTGGTTTTTACTTTCGTCATGTCTCGGATATTGTTGACAATCCGACGTAGATGTCCTATTTATTTTTGCATGTTATGAAAAAAATGACGTAATTTGCGATCAACGTTTTTTATTGTCAATTAATTCCTTCAATTTATTGTTTTGATATTTATGTGCCCACACACTTGAAGCAAGTCCATGTCTTCTGTTCAATTGAAAACTTCACAAAATTGTATCGCACAAAATTAAAGCTAATCAGTCTGTCGCACTGAGTGCAGGCATGGATGCACATGGTCCTCCCTATCCTGCGATAGGCCTGTCAATGTCGTGACATGATGTAAAATTCTGGTTTAGAAATTAACTAGTGACTGATGATGACAGGCCGATTAATTTCATAAACTTGAATGGTTTGAACTTAAACCATGCCCACAATGTTGCCACTTGAGGTTGGCTTAAAGATGAGCCAATGAATTTGTCGTATATAAACAAACCAACGATGCCAGTGGCTCAAATTTAAACCAATAAATTATATTTGACGGGCTTAAAATGAAGCTATTCGGCTTAAATTTATACCATGACGGGCTTGTTAATAAGTGTTGCAAAGAAGAACACCTGTCCAACCAATTCTCCAATAATACGAATTTATTTCAATGTAACAGCCATATACTGGCGAAGAGACCGTTTACAATAATATTTGTTGACACATATATCTAGTCTGACAAAACTTTCACTGTGGTTTCATCTCTGTATGCAAATTTAGAGTGACATTGAAATGTTAAGTCAGATATGCAAATATAGAGTGAAGTATGCAAATGAGAATAGAAAGGAGAATACAATTGTCCTTTTCTCCATTCTCCCCCTCAATCAGTATGTGTAACATATTGATTCTCTAATAGATACTGTACTTTTTTACTTTAAGGAAATTACATTTCAAGTCAAAATATCCAATAGTAAAGACAATTGTCACTGAATGGCGTATACTACAAAGTAGAAATTTCATTCTGAAATGTCCAAATTTGAAAGTCTTTCAAATGTCTATTTTAGTATCTCTATACTCAAAATTCGAGAGGGCACAATTGTTACATGGCGCAGATAGTCACTCTTTCCAATTTTCACTGTACCCACACGCACATGTTCGTCACGATCAAGGTGTACTTCGGTGACTATTCCCAAGGGCCAATGTCCACGCTGTGTATCTGGAGAAATCACCAGGACAATGTCATCTACTTGTAGGTCTCTCTGTGGTGTGAACCATTTTTTCCGGATATTTAGACTGGGTAGCCATTCTCGCAGCCAGCGTTTCCAAAAGTGTCGCATTAATTCTTAAACTCTCCTCCATTTTTTTTCTGCGACGGTAGTCAGTAGTATCGACAGACGCTGGGGCAAATTCTCCACCAATTTGTCCATGAAGAAAATGGTTTGGTGTCAGAGGAGTTACATCATCTGGATTTGCAGACTGGTAGGTGATAGGCCGTGAATTGATCATTGCTTCTGCTCCTGTGACAGCCGTTAGAAGTTCCTCGTCAGTTATGTCAGCATTTTTCAGTATGGTGTAGATCGCTCTTTTAGCTGCCTTGATCATAGATTCATGAACTCCACCAAAGTGAGCAGCTAAGGGAGGGTTAAAATGCCACTTTATTCCTTGATTTGCAGTGGACCCCTTGACTTGATCCTTGTCCAGTTGTTTGACCAATGCTCTGAGTTCCTTGTCAGCTGAGCTACGAAATTGCTACCATCGTCGGAAAGAACTTGCTTTGGAAGACCTCGACGGTTGACCATTCTGTAAAAAGCATTCAAGAATGAGTCTGTGTCAAGCCCATATGCAACTTCCAGATGAACAGCTCTGGTGGCCAAGCAAGTGAACAGACACAAGTAGAGCTTTCTTCTTTGTTTATCTCCGCCTTGGATGGTGATGAATGGGCCTGCATAATCAACTGCTACATCAGCAAATGCACGCAGGGGCATCTTCAGTCGAATGTTAGGCAGTGGAGCCATCACCTGACTTGCAGATTTCGCTTTTTGTCGTCTGCAATTGGCACACTCTTTCTCCCACTGGCGGATTTCCTCTCGTCCTGCTATGATCCAAAATCTTGTTGACAAAGCAGATAGAGTGTGATTTGTCCCAGCTACATGTTTTCCCTGCTCATGATAGTGTTTGACTATTAGTTTGGTGACCCAGTTCCTCCGTGGTAGAATGACTGGATAGCGGACATCATATGGTAGGTAATCTGCATATCTTAGCCGCCCATCACATCTCATTAAACCATCTTCATCAAGTCTTGGTCGTAATCTTAGCAACTTGCTCTCCTTTGGCAATTCCTTTTCACCAACAAATGCTGAATACTCCTCGGGAAATGATTCAGCCTGCATGGACCAGCGTCCAAGGACACTATTTCTAGATGGTTAAGGGATACAATCCAACTTGCCTATGATTCTTCCGATGGCCATTGTAGACTTGTGCATTCCATCAGAGCACATGATACGCGAGCTATGGCTGCCTCGTGGGCTTTGTTTAAAGGTGTGTCAGTGGATGACATTTGTAAAGCTGGTTTTTGGGCTTCTCCAAATACCTTTATTAACTTTTACCTCAAGGATGTGCCTATGGAAGCTAGTTTTGCTTTAGGTTCTTTGAGGTGTGGCTCTACCTAGGTTGGGAGAATTTGTTTGACATACCCTCCTCCATTTAAGCTTTGGATTCTGTGTAACCCAAAAGTAACAGTGACAGGTAAGTAGGAGGATGAAGCAGAATGAAAGTTTCCCCCAAGGAAACATCTTTCTGCGAGAACTCCTACTTATCTGTCACTCCTCCCTCCCTCCTCCCCACTATTTTTATAGTCTATTATGGAGGTTGAGAACTGTTTGAATATGGAATCTCATGGCGGTTTCCGCCTGGGATGAGATCACGTGTATTTAAATTTTTGCCTCGTTCTGGAAGGCAGCAAATGAGATAACCCAAAAGTAACAGTGACAGGTAAGTAGGAGTTCTCGCAGAAAGATGTTTCCTGGGGGGAAACTTTCATTTTCTTTTGTAGCTTTGTATACAGGGAGCCATTTCCTAGTTCGTCATTTCGTCCAGATTCCTTGAGGTTGACTACAGCAATATCCAGCAAGTCCGCAAACGTTCGATATCTCTGCTATATCAAGTTCTGATAGGTTTAAAATTGTCAAGTTCCTCTAAGTACAGTGCTATTTGATGACGCTTTCCAAAGTATTTCCGTTCAAGTCTCTCTTTAGCTGCTTCATAGGCAATTGCGGAATGACCCAAATTTTCAATTGCTTTGCGAGCTTCTCCAGACAAGTATTGACGCAGCTGAAGAAGTTTATATTCTGGAGTTGCAGGGGACTGGTCTATACATGCATTAAGGCTGCTTGCCAACTTTCGTAAAGTCTCTTGTCACCCGAGAATGTTGGAATTGGGACTCTTTTCAACTGTTTCCACAAATCTTGACCAATGGCGACAGAGTTTGATACTTGATTTGTATTGGCATTCGAAGAGGTTAACATACCTTGTCCTGACCTTGTGTCTTCAACTGTACCCTGTTGTAGTATAGTGTCTGGCGTGGAAGTTGCATGGACATCAGGTGCACTGCAAGGATCAATCTGTGATTGTGGCGATCGTTGTTGTCTCAGTCCAAGTTCCATATCAACTTCATTCTCAAGTTCTTGGAATCCTTTCTGTAAATTCCGTTCAGCTGCTTGAAGACTCTCATGTTCATGTTGCATCTGTCTATCCCATTCATATTGCCGACGTTCATTTTCCTCTTCCAATTCCTTTTTCGTAGTTATTATCTCTTTTCCTTTTATTCACTTCTTCTAGGATCTTTTCAACCTCGTGGCGTGCTTCTTTTTCTTTCTGTTGACTGAGTCTAATATTAGTAGACACTCCTGACCTACACTTGACGTTCCATCTTTTCTCGCATGTATATAATCTTGTGCCTGATTCTGTGCTTCTGTGTACTCATTTTCTAGTTTGTCCATTTCTTGACTAACTTTTTGTATATATTGTTTAGCTTTTCGTCGCGAATACAAGTCTGATAATTTTACCATAATGTCCATAGCATTTTCTTGGGCCAAGTGCAACTTTCGGCAAATATCTCTCTCCTGTCTTCGGCTTGGTAATTCTTCCTCCTCATCTTCTTCCAGAAGACGTAGTAGCTGGTGTCTGAGCCTGTCAAACGCTGCCTTACTCTTGGCCTTGGCTTGCTTCAGCTCCTCCAACTGTTCTTCCAGACCTTCAGCATCTTCAGACTGCTCTACTTCTTCCTCTTCAGACCGATGGCAAACTTCTTGTTCTTCGTCCATAACTGCACTTTCTTCAAACCATGCTCTGCTACCAAAATATGTTGCGAAGAAGAACACCTGTCCAACCAATTCTCCGATAATACGAATTATTTCAATGTAACAGCCATATACTGGCGAAGAGAACTGTTTACAATAATATTTGTTGACACATACATCTAGTCTGTGGTTTCATCTCTTTATGCAAATTTAGAGTGACATTGAAATGTAAAGTCAGATATGCAAATATAGAGTGAAGTCTGCAAATGAGAATAGAAAGAAAACTACAATTGTCCTTTTCTCCAATAAGCCACCAATGTTTTGGTATGAATACACACCATTCATACTCTGTGTGGTGGCGTGACTTCAAACCAAAAAAAAATAGCCTTGGAAGCTCGGAGATAAGGGTATGATGCTTACGTGCTAAACATTTTGTGATCTTGATGTTAACCTACATGTTAATAATTTGCCTTATTGCCTTGTGATTCGATTGGTACTGATCAATTTACAGTTAAATGTAAAGAGCAGAGGAAGTGTCCCACTTGTGTAAAGCCAAGAGCACATAATCCGAACTATTGGTACAAAGAAGTCGGTAAGTTATTTTGTTATAACAGAAAATTTTAAACATGTCTGCAATACGTAACTGAACGCTGCCTGTCACTAAAGCTATTTACACAAGAATCGTTTGATTAGCGGGTTTCAGAAATAATATTTTTGCGAAAAAAACATGAAAAATAAAAGACAAAGACGTAATGTAATTCTTCCATAGCTTGAGAAAGACGTTCTCTAAAGACAGACGTAAACACCTTCAGGAAAATGTGTTGAAATCAGCCACCGGAGATTCTCCGTATGTGATGGCGTTTTTATCATGGCTTAAATATATATATATATATATATATATATATATATATATATATATATATATATATATATATATATATATATATATATATATATATAATATATATATATATATATATATATATATATATATATATATATATATATATATATTGCTCGTATAATATATATATATAATTTGCTCGTATAATATATATATATATATATATATATATATATTATATATATATATATATATATATATATATATAATTTTTGCTCAACATGATTTAAATTCATTGCACACATTTTATTTAAACAATAAAAAATTCCAGAAAATATATTTATGGATTTATTTGCTATAAGCATTTGATACAAGAGAACAATATTCCTAACATCACGGGCATTCTGTTGTTCTTAAGTGACGATGTACAAGCGTGTAAACATGATTTCGTATTTTAGTTTCCGTTTGCCGCTGGGGAACTTACATCGTGATTTTAAAAAAATAAAAGCCTCAACAAAAATGAGGGATTATTATTACAAAAGAAACAGTCGCATTCTGCTGGTTCACCCAATTGATTATTCTTTCTCTCACGCCCGGTCATTCTGCACCGTAGCGTGCTCGGCAGAGTTTTTACCAGCGCGTATTTACCGCAACCATGAAGCGCGTATTTAAGTGCAGCGGAGAATAACGATGGTACGTTGCTATGACTTCCGTGTACATGAGCGCGGTGGCTGGAATTGAACGTGCACGCGACGACAGCTATGCACGCGAGCGCCTCTGAACTGTCGTCTGTTGTCCCGCCTCAGAGATGTATATATATACAAGGGTATGCTCATATGAACATGGAACCTGACGATGTGCATTACAAAAAAGGGGAGACAGGGGAAACGGATACTATTACCCTCTAGAACGTCCGCAAAAGGTAAACAATTTTTTATTTTGCAATGTAACTCACTGACGATAGAAAGTAAAATATAGAATGAAAACAAAGAAAAAAATTGTGAAAATGTAAACCTTGACCTGCCAGGCTTGTTCACGTTCCGTACGACCAAAACAGACTGAGTAAAAAGAAATGCACATTTGAAAAAAATCATTCGGGTTTTATTGAAAGGATTTCACTAAAACTGAAAAAAAAACTAAAATGTTCTTCTTCTTTGGAATATTATATTGGAAGGTTTTTACTACGAAGAGAAATAAAAAATATGTCCTTTCTTCTGCGCATGACGAAACCACAGAACGGCTTCGTATTTGCGACGTTCGAACATCCAAAGTCGCTACCGGATAACGACAATTTGTATGCACATAGTCAGGATTAGCAATGCATTTATTCTCGGTCATATTTCGAATGTCTACTACATGTCTGTCATTTCATACTAGATGTGTGCTACGATGCCATTTCAAATTCCATACGTCGTTTTCGCGACGGAATTCAACTCACTTCATCGGTAAATAATGTCGTCGAGAAATGACTTGCACACCCTTGTGTATACATAATATGTAACAGGTCTGACCTGAGAGCGAGCGCAGCGTAGTATATCGTCATTGATGTTTTCAGGCAATAGCATGCTAATTTCTGTGTTTGATGCATGATTCATAACTTACCCATTGACTCGTTGAGGTTGAATTGTTGTCAATTGTTTTCTAGAATAACATTTATAGCAATTTAACTCGGAAATGCCAAGTTCACTAACGAAAATTATTTAAAACTGGTAAATTATATGATTCCGATCAGTTTATTATATTAAACAGGGGCGGGAACAGAGGCAGTCTAATGTAAAACACGTACTTGATATTCCTTTCTGTAGCTAGCTCTCAGCACACTATTTTTAATTCTCGTGTGAGTTGACCGTTTGTTCTCGCGAGAGTAGGCTTGTTTCAAAATGGCGGCGCCTAGTGATGACCGATCCGGGCCTTCAAAAGTGATCGAAAATAGTCATTTTGAAACAAATTTCACACTTTCTTTGGAAGAGAGAGATTCTTTTGTCGGCAATACACATTGTCGAGTAGTTTTTGTGGTAGATGATATCTTTAATTTCACGCAATCCGTGTAAAAGTATTCAAAATGGCCGCCTCCATGGAACTGTGCTCTCTTTTCAAACTTGTAGGTATATAGAGATTCCATTCTAAATTTCTTGTACACGCATTAGTCTTAATGCTCGCTTCGCGAGTGGCCTTCGGCCGCTCTCGCTGCGCTCGCTATGATTATGTGAAACGACACAGCGCAGGTCGCACGAGCGTACGTATAGTACGCGTATGCGTGCGTCGTTCCGCCGCGGCGTTTAGCATCGAAAGAATGCGGTCGATGTGGTCGCTTGTGACGTTCACGTAGACACGTCCGACCTTGATCTGGTTTTGTAGCTAAGTCGGCATTTCAATCTGAACGGCATTCTGTTATAAATTTCTTACACAGTTATCATCAAAGTTCATATTTACATATAAGCTGCTTAGTTTATTCAGACTATCAATTCAGAACAACAGAGTGCCCGTGCCAACATCAGTCAGCTCCAAATGGGAACATTGGTTATTAACTGCTGTTTATTGGTTCTTATACAAAACACAAGTTTTTAAGGCACACAAGTGAAGAGGTTATGATACGTTGAATTATGAATGCATGTTTCAAATCCGATTACCAAGGAAAAATTGCCAATTACTTTTGCATACAGGAGAAATAATTTGGTGAAGGGCTGATATTAGAAAAACGGAATTGCGGTCACAGTGACGTTAGGAAATACATCTTGCCGGCGTAAACGTTTCCTCTAGCCCTAAAAATCAAATGGTTCCACACTCATTGACGTTTTATACGGAAGTGAACAAGGCCACTGTGATTTATTATGATTTCCACAATGCTTCTTTAAGGCAGCTGCACATGCAGTGGCTTTAGGGTCCATGAAAAACCATGCGTCAAAAAGACAAGGTTTACGGATTTTCGCCGATTGGCGTTTCAGGGTGCATAGCAATCGCATAATAACTTGGGTATTGTTTTAAAAACTGCGTCAAAAAGACTAGTTTTAACGATTTACGCCGATATTGAATAGGCGTTATTGGGTGCAAGGTTATGCATGAGTGTGTTGATGACAGTTGCGGTGGTACGCATTATATCTGTGCCCTAAAATTGCGCTTGGACTGATATATACTGGTACAACACGTTATGTAGGTCTCCTGGTTATATGTTAAATAAGCAATTTTTTTCGCAAGTTATATATCTTGTCACTCACTATGCTGAGCTCACAAGTGAGGTTGAACCACTCTTTTTTGGGAGTGGAGATTTAGCCGAGCGGTTCTCTCTGTGTCCTCTCCGCTAGGCGACTGATTCCGTATGTTGTGGGTTCGAACCCGATTGAAAACTAGCCGTATTTGTCCATATGATTGTCACCTGGATGAACAAAATGTGCAAAATGTGTTACGGAACGATTTCATGTGATTAGTGTAGCGCGTCTGAAGGTGTTATCAGTGAGGCCGATATAAACCCTCTCTCCGTTGTCCTCCGTTGATACTTTGGCCTTGTACACCACGCCTTTGACTTAACAGTTACCCTTCAAGGGGCATGCCGACTTAACCCTGCAATTGCAATCAGCTGGTTGGTCCTTACGTTGTTCTCCGGAAATTACCCTCTTATTGTGCGATTTGATTATACTTGCCATATTCTTCATACAGAAATAACCACTTTAATTTTGTTTCTGTTGAAGATCTTGTGAAGTTTAGACCCCTTTGGAAAATATTTATCGACAAGCTGGAGAAATTTCCTGCCGATGTTAGTTTCCACGTTTTTGCTGAAAGGGGGTTGAACCACGTGATATGACGCTTCCTGTTATTGCTTCTCCTCGCTGATTGGTTGGTCTTGGTGAATTCAATTTGTTCGGTGTAACCGCTTGCCTTTAGCGCTGTATTGTATCGCCCCTTATATTTATCAAAGATAATAATAATAATTTTTGCTCGTATATATATATATATATATATATATATATATATATATATATATATATAACAGCTTCCAGATTCCGTTTGGAATTTCCATTTTTTTTTGGACTCATATCTGGTTTGATAACTTTTAGTGTGAATTGTATCACTCCGTATCATGTGCTATAAAAATATGCAAAAAATAATTATATCATGCTTTCACTTTTCACATGAATTCAGTTTTAAATTGCTCTTATGGCCAGATAAATGGCCAGTATTGGCTCAATGGCTGCATTAACAGCCACTATCTAATCACTGTTTACAAAACTGACCGGTATCAATTCACCGGTTACATAACTGGCCAGTTTTGTTTACCCCAGCTAGAATATCTGTCACTGCATTACTCAACATCACATTAATGGCCATTAGGGGATGCACATTATGTTTTACCTCTAGAAATATTGCCATTAATATTATCAGTTTGACCTCTACCAATAATTTTGACGGGATGATTATCACATTTTTACTCAGAATATCCCTAACTGAAAACGCATAGATGGCGTAAAATGTACACAAGAGGCATTATTTAAAACAGTAGAACGGGAATTCGTTAGACAACATGACAATTCAGTCTCTCGTCATGGGTGGCTCAAGATGTATATTGCTGGGCACTGATCAAAGAGTTATTTGGGTGAATAATATATATTTTATAGAAGTGATTTTAGCTGGAAGGCAATTCTTCTTTTGACCCCTACTGTAACTTTCATACTGGCACTTACAAAAGTGCTCACTGTACTGATATCTCTTAATTTCTTGGTTCCATTTCTTTTAAGAATATGAGTTGTCACTATATGCAAATTTCTGATATTGAAAAATAATTTTTCCATTCGTTCACATAACATTAGCCTATTCGATATTGTCCTATTGATGCAATCACATTTGATAGTAGAGCAAATAAATAATCACACATTTCTTTAATGCATGTAAACATTTGCAGGGCATTACAAAATTAAGTGCGGCAGTTAATAAAACATCCACAGACACATATTTATACATAGATTCAGACGTTATTTTTATTTTTCTGTTCAAAAAATTAAGCAATTCAAAGTGTAAATCTCATAAAATAGAAAATACCGTTACAGAGTGCAAAACAAAATGTTTTCTTTACTTTTGGTTTCCTCTTATGGTAGATCACTATAGACAGAAACGAAGAAAACAGATTGAATTTTTATCACATTTACATATAATGAGCGTTATCCAATCTCTTTTTTCGTTTGTTAGATTTGCAATGAATATTTTGGTGGCAATGAAGGCATATTTAAATACAGCTGACTGAGAATTCCTAAATACATATTAATTGCCCGAATATTTGAAGTTATTCACACCTCTGTAACAAACAAGGTCATCAAGACTAATATCACATCATGAAAATGCAGCACAACTGTATTCTTTAAATGTTTTAATAATGTTAAAACCGTTCTGACAAACTGTCTAAAAACAAACGTACAAAGAGTTTATTTAAAGAAGAAAAAATAATAATAAGATTACGTCAAGTACATCTTCACAACGGATACGAAGGCTGTTTTGAGTAGGCCATTTCAAAGCACTTGACATTATTACCAACAGTAATTAGAAAACGTCACTGTAATTCACTGATCTTTAAATATGAACTTTAAAAATTACAGTATTGTTTGCCTTTGCCCATTACTCTTGAAAGAGTGGTGAGCTGGACAGATGTCTCAGTAAGAACATGCGATGATAGTTTCTGCTCAATATATGTCCTCTCCATTAGCACAGCTCATCTTTGATGGTAAGAACCTACTCTCTCTCATATCCATATTCATTGTTCATCATGTATTGTACCTGAGGAGAGAAAGAAATAATGAATAATGGTAATTGAACACCTACATGCACACTGTCGTATGTTTTTTGTATCTTTCATAGTTCTATAGGTTAGTTTGAACATGTTTTCATTTCAGTCGTGATATTTATAATACACCTTGGTAATAATACATCTGGGTAAGGTTTTGCCGGATTCAATTTAAGTGATCTTGCAATATTTACAAACTAAATTTTTATGGGACACAAGGACAACATTCATACAGTAAACAGATGAACTAACCAAGGATGCTGATCAACATAGGTCTCCTTATGCCATTTGTAAAATTTGACAAGATAAGCTACATTCACAAATACTGGGGAGCTGGGGCTGGAGGAATGCTGGCGGTTGAAACATTTGTGGTTAGTAGAGGGTTGAGTGACGATTTAGCTCTAGGTATATGTATAATATTGTGCGGAATTTGAAGAAACCTCATTAGTGCTGCACAACTGTCAGGTTAACAATTTTGTGCACAATAGTTTCATAAATTTCTTGCGAGAAAAATAATTCTCTCTTTATTTTTTCATTGTTTTGGAAGCTTGGCATTTTATTGCAGCTCCAAGCTCAACAAGTCATCGTTGATGACACAGTCCCCACTTGTTAATGGGTAATGTAATTTGATCACAGGTGCTTAGCGGATAGAATCTTATTATTAATTGGGCCTGTCATTAAAAACGAGTTCCATTGTGGTGAAAACGTATAACAAATGTGGGGTTGCCATCCTAATTATAAAAGGTCATTAAATAAGTCAAATAGTAATTAATCGAGAAGATGTTTCAAAATATTTTGCATTCTATTAAAACACTGACTGATTATCACGTGAACCACATTTATAAACAATACCAACAAGTGTCAATAAATTGTATTACAACACTGTGAGATAACATCTGTACAAAGTTCATCTAATTTGATGAAGCATTTAATTATAGACATAACTCAAATTAGGCAAGTTCATTACATACTTAAACAAATCATCGTTGATGACACAGTCCCCACTTGTTAATGGGTACTTTGATTACAAGTCCTCAGAGAGGATAGAGTCCTCTTCATTAATGAGGTCTGTGATAAAAATACTTTGATACAGATGGCGCTCAATGGCCAAGAATGAGTTCCATGGTGATGAAAAACATAAATCCCCTGTACGCCACCATCCTGATGAGTCAACTAGGAATTAATCAACAGGATGTTGCAAAACATTTTTGCATACTATCCTAACACTAACAGATTATCACCGGTACCATATTTCATAAAGTTTGATGCAGTATTTACAACTCTATGAGATCAACGTCTGTATCTCGTTTCATCAAATTTGACGTTGTATTAATTTGTGGATATATCACTCTAATTACGAAAGTTCATAACATATGCAATTACAAATTAATTGAAATAACACTGATAAATGTCTTTTCAATGTTACAGCAATGCGAGCTTAACATCTGTACAACATTTCATGAAATTTGCTGCAATATTTCTTGACATATCAGCCTAATAACAGAACTTCAATAATTGACATGATACTGCTACATGACGTAAAACAAATTGACGAGCATATATATGAAATAGGTCAATGTCCTGGTACCAACTTTGGATGATACTGGTGGAAATATGTCTGATTTATGGCTCTGTACATGAGAAAATCGTAACAAAATTGCCACATGCAGCGATAGTTGATCTAACTGTTTAAAAAATACCGCAATTATACGGTGTCGCTCAAATTTGATCAGAATTGGTACATACCAAAGATCAACAATAAGTGTTATTTCTATCTGTTCAGTGCAGGAAAATTATACGTTGATTTTATGGCAATTTCTGCACAGTACAACCAGAAAAACAACAAGAAATATTTAAACCAGAAAATTAAGAATGACAACAGTAAATAAGGTCTGAAACTTTAGGTACTGAAGGTCAACTTTAGCAACATGCATAGCAGAGAATCTTTCTACCATGGATGTACAAAAATAGACATCCATGGTTTCAGCAGATCTGTTAATATGTCACAGTTCATAAACAATGACAGGAAATGACCAATTAGCTGTTTCAGTTACTGTTACCACTCCCAAACATAATACGTACCTGCATACAAATAGGTAAAGGTCAAAATTTTCTTATTCAGATGTGTTGGCTGATTCAGTTCACTGCCACCACTCCTGCACAATTGCAGTACTTCCATTTTCTTACCTCATTTGCACATTTTTGACACTGATGTGTTCATTTGAACAAATTCACATCTGAACCCCTACATCTACCTGTACATAAAATACTGAGACGGTAGCTTTGGCGGTATGGGAGCCTTTGTGTGTGACGGACATACATCCGCACATACATACCAACAAATATACAGACATACAGACGCCACTCAGACTCATCAGAGAAGCTCTTTTGGTATTATATATAAAACCAATATGAGCTAAAAGTCAACACGTATATGTATGACATACCAGTAAGTCAATGTCCATGTACCAACTTTGAATAAAATCAGTTGAGACTTGCCAGAGTAATGGCTCTCGACATGAAACAACCATAACAAAATTGCCACCTAGTGGCCATATTGAACCATATCGTTAAACCAATCGACGTACATATGTATAACATAACTCAATGTCATTTTACCAACTTTGAATAAATTCCTTGATACGTGTCTGGGTTATGGTTGCGGACATGAAAAAATAGTGACAACATCACTGTTCGCTCCCATATAGTTATAAAAAACAGTCAACAATTGTATGAAACATGGACATACATATACAGACAGACTGACATACACAGATTGGCACAGAGTGATGACATTGACCCAAGTGTGCCTTGGCCCATGGAGTGTCTAAGAGTGATAAAGATATAACAAACAGCTGAATGTAATGATAAAATAGTTAAGTATAGGCCTATACAGGCACTGAGAGTGAATATGTTACAGCAATTTGATTAGTTTCTTTTCCTTTCTGCTTCTGTGATAATCTTTACGAAAATCGATCTGCAAGGCAGTTTATGTATTGACAAATATGTTATCTTTTGCAAGCAAACAGTAAACTGTTCTTGATTTTTCATTTACAATATTTGACATAGACTGAAATACATAACATGCAACCAATGTTTACACTTTGCCCATACACCAGATACATGGAGAAATTTCAACATACAATCATCAACTCAGAAACCCTACAGGGAAAAGTAAACATTGTTTTCTTCCAGAACAGCTGGTGCATCCACATCTGGAACAACTTACAAACTTCACCAATTACACAAGGATGATGACACAAGAGATAAAGTTAAACTGTGGTGAACTTGACTACTCCTTTCAAATCCTTACCTAACTTGACATCTTAAACTAAAATACACTGCATGGTTAATTGTGCACAAAAATACATCGGGGTGGACCATTTGATAAGGGATGGTGTCTGGAAGATCGATGAGGTACATTATCTTTTTTATCCGATCCATTGTACATTCTTTTTCCCCCACTCTCCCATCCTTTCTTTTTGTCAAACCTTCTCTGGCTGAATTTTTTATTGGCATTTGTTTGGAATTTTTCGAAATCTGCCAGGATTTTTTACTGCATTTCAACACCAAATACAGTTTACCATATCAAATGCTTACTAAATCACCACATTATATACTCTTAGTTCCAGTAGGTATAAAATTACCAAAAAAAATCTTAAAAATACAAAATGAAAGATATCCCAGTAAAACTGAAAGTTTCGCAAACTTGCCCCAAATATTCAAAATTCCGGATTTCAACTTAATTTCAATATATTAGTAACTAAATATCAAAGCAATCAGACTGGTAAATTTTGAGAAACAAATTTTTTGACCAAAATGAAAAAAAATTGCCCCCAAAATACAAAATTGCAGATTTCATCCTAATTTTAAATATATCTTATTAACATAAACCCTAGGAACCTGTACACTAGATATCAAAGCTACCAGATCAGAAGTTTTAGTAGAAAAATTTTTGACCAAAAAAGGCAAAAATTGCCCCCAAAATAAAAAAAATTGCCAGTTTCAACATACCTTCAATACATTATATTGAGATTAATCTTAGATACCTGTATACCAAATACATGTATCAAAGCTAAAATTGCCCCAAAATTACAAATATGACAATATCAATACAATTTGTACAAGCATGACTGAGGTCATTCTGAGGAACATGAATATTAAGTTTCATAGCAATCAGACGAGCGATTTCAGAGAACAAGATTTTTTGACTAAAAACGGAAAAAATACCATAAAAATACAAACATGCAAATTTCATCCCAATTTTTGCACACATAATTGAGAATACCTAAAGAAATCTGCATACCAAGTTTCAACCAAATCTGACCAATGCTTACTGAGTTTTAGCCATTGCAGGATTTTCCTTTTTTCCCCTCATTTGTATATTTTGGCACTGACATGTTCATTTGAACAAATTCACATCTCCACCCCTAGGTGCACCTGTACACCAAATACTAAGACAGTAGGTGCTACGGTTTAGGAGTTTTTGATGTGGACGGACTAACAGACATACATACATACTTACATACATACATACACACAGACGCCATTTTGCCACCTTATACGAATACCTCCCATTTGCATATGTACATATGCATATATGGGAGCGTAAAATCGGAAAAAAATTGCCATACGACGGCTATATTCGATCATATCACAAAACAAAATCAATGTGCATATGTATGACATAGGTCAATGTCCTTGTACTAAGTTTGAATAAAATCGGTGAATGAATCGGTTGAGACGTGCCCGAGTTTTGGCTAAGGACATGAAAAAATTGTAACAAAATGGCTGCCATGCAGCCATATTGGATCATATCATGATACAAATTGACATACATATGTATGATATAGGTTGATGTCCTTGTACCAACTTTGAATAAAATCGGTTGAGATGTGCCTGAGTATTATGGCTCAGAACATGGAAAAATCGTAACAAAATGGCCGCACTGCAGCCACATTGGATCATATCACATAACAAATTGACGTGCATATGTATGACATTAGTCAATCTCCTTGTACCACATTTGAATAAATTCGCTTGATACATGTCTGAGTTATGGCTCTGAACATAAAAAAAATTGTAAAAAATGGCCGCACAGTAGCCATATTGGATTGTATCGCAAAATTAATTGAAATACATATCTATGACATTGGTCAATGTCCTTGTACCAACTTTGAATAAAATCGGTTTAGATATGCCCTAGTTATGGCATTGTACATGAAAAATTGTAACAAAATGGCCGCACTGCAGCCATATTGGATCGTATCTCAAAACAAATCAACGTGCATATATATGATATAGATCAATGTCCTTGTACCAACCTTCAATAAAATCAGTTGAGATATGCCCGATTTATGGTTCTGTACATAAAAAACTTGTAATAGAATGGCCGCCTGGCGGCCATCTTGCATTTTATTACAAAACAAATCGCCTTGCATATGTATGACATATGAAGTAATCCTTGTACCAAGTTTGAATGAAATCGCTCCAGGCATCTCTGAGATATCGGCGTGAACGGACGGACGGACGGATGGACGCACTGACACACGGACATGACAAAACCTATAAGTCCCCCTGAACGGTGTCCATTGGGACTAATAAAATATTAATAAACATGACAATGAGGTCAACATCTGTACTAAGTTTCATGAAATTTGATGAGCTATATCAGCTGACTTACGAAAATTAATTAAATATGCAAATCAGCAGTTAACTGGTGTGATACTTCTACATATATTTTCATGCCATAACACTACTGGGAGATCAACTTCTGTACCACATTTCATCAAATTTAATACAGCCTTTCTAGAAATATACTAATTATGAAAGATCATCGAATATGCAAATTAGCAATCATTTGACATGGTACTGCTTGATGTCTTTGCACAGTATAACAGTACTAACAGATCAACATTTGTAACAAGACATTAAATTTGATACACTATTTCTGGACAAAACCAACAAAGTAGGAAAGTTCATTAAATATGCAAATAAGCAATTAATTTGAATGAGACTGATAATTGTCCTCATTGAAATGTTAAAGCAATATGAGCTCAACATCTATACCAAGTTTTCTGAAAATTGATGAATAATTTCTTGATATATCTTTCTAATTACAAAAATTTATTGCATGCCATTAAACCTCCAAAAATTCAAAATCAGTGACACGTTTCGTGGTTGATGCAACTTTCTAGACATATCACACTAATTACATATGATCAACAAATGAGCAAATTAGCAATTAATTGACATGATATGCTTAATGTCGTCATACGGTATTACAGTACTCAAAGATCAAGATCTTTACCGTATTTCATCAAATTTGATGCAGTGGTTCTGGAAATTAGGACAGTTCATTAAATATGCAAGTTAGCAATTAATTTGTATGAGCTTGCCAAGTGTCTTTGCAAACTGATATGGGGCTATGCCATAAGATCTGTATCGAGTTTCATGAAATTTGCTGCAGTATTTCTGGACATATCACCCTAATTACAAAAAATCATCAAATATACAATTTAGAAATTAAATGATTCAATTCTTACAAATCCCATTGTGTGCTATCAGAGCTCTGTGCAGAAAAAAATTTACAAAGTTTCATGAAATTTAGTGCATCTACTCTTCAAACAGAGCTCTTTTACAAAATGTCATTGTTCCGATTTCTCAATAAAATGGCCGTAACAAAGCCATAGAGGATTGGATCGCAGAACAAATTATCCATGTACAAAGTTTGAATAAAATAACTCTGGGCATCTCTGAGATATCTGCATGAACGAACGGACGGACGGACGGACGGGCACACGGACGCATGGATATGACCGAATCTGCAAATCCCCCGGACGGTGTCCGTGAGAACTAAAATCTCTTTCTTGCATTTTACGACTGGAGCTACAAAAGATCATTTGATATCATCTGAAACATTCCTAGCCTGTCGACTGTATGTTGAATTGTGCAATTTACCTTACCTTATCAAAATCTTGTTTTCTTTTCTTTGGCTTGAAGCTTCACAACAATGTTGTTCTTCTGGGGAGAAAGAGCAGTTTGAGACACATCAAATGTGTGATCACACAAATCTAAGAGGGCCAAGTTGCAATTGTAGGCAGTTACATATCACATTCCCACATGGTTACAATTTTGATGTTGAACATTTGACATCTCAAAAACTTGATCATATTTATTTGCTTCTCTTTTGATCTGGGTAGAAATGGCTTGCCTGGTGTTAGTGTTAGCTATTTGACAAAAGCAAGTTAGTAGAAAGATTTAAGTTTATTTTCAATCTTATTTCCCCTGTTCATCCTCTGCAATTAATAGATGAGTGCCAGTTGACAATAATTTTAAATGGGCATCATTTTTCCTAACAATGAGCACAGAGTATATCCCTAAGCATTAAAACACAAGAATTTGTCTTCTATATCTATGTTTGTGATGTGGTTTGAGCTACAGTCGACATTAAAAGCGACCTTACAACTGATAGAGGTCAACTGAATAACGATGAGGCGGAATAGCTATATGTGACACATGCGTTGATGAATAAGGTGGGAATCCTTGTTAGCTCACTTCAGGATGGCCTGACCCAAAATGGCAAACATGATTGCAAAAATACACAATTGAAGATTTCATCAAATTTAAACATATCGCACTTAGATCATTCCTAAAGACATGTCTACAAGATACCAAAGTTATCAGACAAGCAATATTTTGACAAACAAAAATTTTTCGACCCGAAATGCGAAAAATTGCACAAAAATACAAACTTAAAAACTTCATCAGAATATCATATTACGATAAGTCCTACAGACCTGTCATTAAAAATCACAGCTATCAGATGAGTAGTTTTTTGAGAAAAATATTTTGAATAAAAATAGCGTCAAAGTGACACTGTGCTCACATTTGGTTGCACGTGACAGGCAAGAGTGAGTGTATACACAATATTCAACAGATTATACGGACCTCGAGCTTGTGATATTCATATTCAAGTGCATATGAAAATTTTTTGACGCACTGTCCATTGAAGTAAAAGGTTGGCAACTGTTGATCACACACAGTTCGGCAATACCATGCAACCTTGTATATCATACCTAGTGATACAATCTGCCATATAAAAAATAATGGTGTCCTCTTACAATATTGTACTTTATGTAAACAATATCTGTTTCTCTAAGGTCAATCATTGCACAACAGGAGTCTATTAAGGTAACATGCATGTAAGAATGGGCATTTAGAGCTTCCACATCTCCATGATAATGGTATATCTCAAACTGCCACCAAGTTAAACAAGTATTGCAGTATCATAGACAAATGGGGAAATTTCCAAGCGGAAACCTTTTGAGAAACAAATATTTTGACCAAAAATGGCAAAAATTGACCCAAAAATACAAAAATTGAAGATTTCACCAAATTCAATATATCACACTAAGACAACCCCTAGGCACCTTCACTGTATGAAATCGGGCGTTTACACTTCCGGTTTAGCAACGGTTGTCAGCGTTCGTCACCGGTTCAATGGCTGATCCGACTGGACCGGAAGAGAACCGTCGGTTGTTTACTTACCAATACGTTACTTAACCGTCAGCTTATCCGCTTTGTAGGCCGACGTATACGACATGGCTTAAATGTCCTTTAACCGGCATGGTTAAGCCCAACTTATACATCGGTTAGGGCCACGTCGGTAACGTTGAATCAAATACTCGTAACCCGTTCACAACCTCAAAATTCTGCCGAAACTTTTGTAAAACCGCAGTACTTGCTAGCATAACGTCATTTACCACTGATACCAGTTGTGTAACATAAGCTAGGTATCCCTATCTGGGCACACAGTCCATGTAGCCGACAATGAGATGCAAATGATATGCGGTCAAGGTCTCCTCACCTAACTTTCAGCTGGTTCTTCACTTTCGACTATTTTTATAGTATTTTTTACAAAGGCACAGACTTATTCTACCTGCTACTTAAAACTGATAGTTATTTTGTAGCTCATTCTTTACTATTTCTCATAGTTTGGGTAGCCGGTAACAGACACTTCGTGTTCGTGTCGGCTACATGGACGATCTGCCCGTATCTGCGCGTGTGATTTTTACTGGGATTTACAGGACATGGTTCATGATTGCATTATCAATGGAGGTATGCTACCTCCATGCTACCTCCACGCTGCATTAATGTAGAGAGTGGCAGCGAGACCTGACTTCTACTGTAGCCTATATTCGCTAAAAGAGTGAGCTTATCTAGGCATGGATGTCTATTTTTTACATCCATGATGTAGGCCAGTTTGTGGAGGGACAGTGTGTAGGCCTACGTTTCGAGTATTCTTCAACCAACGGAACGGCTATATGCCGTGAAACACACACGTTTCATAAATTACAACATTTAATGTTTGTCAGTCAGGCAGTCTGTAAAGAAATCTTACACTGCATACCAAACGTCGGTTTCGAAACTATCGGGAATCGAGCGCAGTCTTATATAGAGCGCTCAATCTGGGGGAAAGCTTTATGACCACAAATGTAGTCGACTTATCACTTCAGACTAACAGGATTAATGTGAAAAAGCAAAAAGCAAACAACGCTACCAGGCGGCAACCGGTAACCAGCTAATTTCATATGCATTTATGCAAGGAATGCCGTGACGCGGTTCAGCTTTGATGCAAAGGGGCAAATAAAAGCTGTCACTCATGGATCATGTGAGTGATTATTTACTTCGATCATAGACGTGTTTTAGAGGGTCTATGCTTCGATGCGAAGACAAGTATCAGTGACAAGCGTAATATACAGTATGGCCACATGGTTCGTTGTCCACACGTGCAGCCTCATCAGCTTGATCTGTCGAAGGTGATTAAATGTGTGTCTGATTAGCCTTAGCTATCAAGTGTTGGCACGCACAAAACACAAAACTTTCAGATGATCACACCACAGATCCAATTTTAAATGCTGGGAAAATGCCAGGTACGCAACAAATGTGCATGAGTTAGGTACATAGACTGGTCCGCAGCACAAAATCTCATGAACCAAACTGCAGGGACTGACGCAAAATTTATCTTTACTAATTCTGTCAACAAAAAAACACATTGATTACACAACAAACAAGGATGACCGCAACACATCTCTAAACCGAAGCAATCCGGTTGTTTCGTATCAAAGGCATTTTTCGTTCGGATGTAAAATTTTCGAAAAACTGACGCCAAATTTCTCTCCCTACTTGTGCTGTCAATATTAAAACACATTGATTGCACAGCAAACAAGATAAAAGCGACACACCTAACCGAAGCAACCCATTTAAATTCTCTAAATGCAACTTTATTTCGTAATTCACAACACTTTGTAAAATTGTAAACATGGAGTTTTTACAAATCCCTGTTTCAGATTTTCGACTATTCATCAAAGTTTGGGTTGACGTTATGATTGGGAAATGAATCGGATAAGCATGAAGACATGCGTTTACGGTAGTTCTCTTTTTGGAGGAGGTGATTGCCCTGTATGGCCATTTACTCGGTTTCAGATAAACATAGGAGGTGGAGCATGCAGACATATTTGCAATCGGAACTGCCGATTCTTTATTTTGTTTTGATAGTCCTATAGAATATAGTTGCATTTTGCCAAGGTCGGTGCCATTAACTTTACCGAAAGCGACATAGCCATTCAGTCGCCCGAGATATAGTCTTAAACTGCAGAACTTGCAATTGTTTCTTTCGACTTGCTGATTCCTGCTTCTTCAAGGGCACGTGTGACAACGTAATTGTGGGATGAGCTACTACTAGCCTGCGTACGATGCTGTGTGTTCCGCTACAGCTAACCGCCCCGCTGTGGTGAGCGGGGCGGTTAGCTGTAGCGGAACACACAGCATCGTACGCAGGGCTAAGCTACTACAAGATCGTGTTGAAATTTTGCATCAATGGCGACGTCATGACTCAAATTATGAAAAAAACCCGCAAAATGCCTTTGCTCAAAACCTATGGCTTGCCTACGAACCTGACCTAGTCCGACAAAGCTGCACGAAAACAACGTTTTCAACGCCAGCTTTTTCATTTACCCGTGATAACCAAGCCTTGCCATTCCGGGAACGTTACTCGGTTGATCTTCGGCATTGTTCGGCAATGGTCGGTTACCCATAGCTACAGGGTATCATTCATACTCGGATAGACACGATTCAACCGTCGGGGGAATCGGATGGGGATCGTGACATCGTCATCGTCGCTTGCATCAATGACGGCATCGGAAGATATTTCAATTCACAAAAGGTGAAACAGCCCAAACTGCGGTCAAATTTAATAAGTAGCCATAACTGTCAATTTTACTTGTGGTCAGCTAATCATAAGCTTGCCGCACCGGACGTTGTCAGTTCTTTTCGCGCTGGCTTTGCTCCGAGTCATCTATTTTGCATTGGTCGATCTCTCATTCACATTTTGGAAATGGCATTGTCACTGTGTCAATCGTTCAAGAAGAGCAAGCTTTGAAAATGCGAACACTGACTGCAAAATTAAATACGATCATGGAGGTAACTGCGCGATACGATATTACATTGTTCAGTACAAAAGACACTGACGTGCGGATAAAGAAACAACGACGGACGTGAAAACTTGAGTAAGTGGAGATTTTTTGGCTATCGGATATGTTGTCGAGTTGATTAATCAGATATCGGCACATGAAAACGGTATCGGGCTCGATACGCTAACAAACCCCTTTGAGTGAACACTACATACGTACTGCCGGAATCAGTAGGAGGGCTTCGTATCTTGGCTAATCTAAAACAGGCAAAACATTTACACTGTAAAGAAGTACCGGGTCGTTTGTTAAAACACGTATTACCACCCGACAAAATCGCTACATTTACGAATCTCTGAGTAGTTTCCCAGTCTACCCATCATGGAAAGGAACTGGCGAGTGAACAAAAGAGAATAATCGATCTGGAACAAGCCTTTGTTTATCAGCTAATCCCAATTAACGAGGATCAGTTAGCACCTCCCGGCAACTGAAAGAAACCGTACTTGACAGTCCGACGTCATAGGCTAACCTGCCATCACACTAATTTATGTGAATACACAAACTGCCAGGTAGACGGTTCATTTCTGGCGGAAACGTACTTTTTTCATGAAATTTGAAATAATTGTGACATTAGCCGTCTCCGCAATGCGATTTTCACATCGTAGAAATTTGGATAGGAATCCTAACTGATAAGGGCACAAAAGTAGTTTTAAGGGGTACACCCACCTTCCTTGAGTGATTTTGGTCATTTTTTGTTTATGATAAATTTTGAATCCGTGTAATATATAGCCTTTGAGTGGACGATAAGTTTGAAATCATAACATACTCGGAAATGTGTTAGATTTTAACAAAAAGAACATTGTGAGCCAGTTCGCGTGCCATCGTTTATCTTATGTCTTAAGGTAGATAAATACTAAATTGGTCATTTTTCTGTCAAATTTTCGAAATTCTCAGAGAATACGCCTTGAAATCAAGGCCATCATTGAGCTGTGTCGCTCATTCATAATAAGTAATTGTTTCCGTGTAATACACGATTTTTAAAATTCAAAACATATGCACGTGGCTATCCCGGTCAAATCGGGGAGCTTTTGTAAACATTGTGGACACATTTGCATTCCTATTGCATAATTCCCTTGAATGACACAGCGTTGCGTAATTTACATAGTGACGTTGTTGGGCTTCTCCAAACCCATGATCACTCCCACCTGTCAACAATAAACCGTAACAATAATGTTTGTTGAAGCACCGTCCCTCCACCCAGGAGGACGGTGGTTGAAGCCTAGTCCAATAAGTCAGTTTTCGACATACGGAAGTGTCTCCGCTCAAAACGCATTGCGGCCAAAAACTACCTGTTTTACCGGTATGTTTCACGTCTAAGCTTATCCATACCCGATAAGAGACAACTGTTCTCCATCCAACTTAATATTACGACCTCAAAACCCAAAATACGTCCAATTCTGTTAACATTTTACATGTGAGTCGACATGCAACAAAGTTCCACACTCAAAATTCTTCGATCCTGCTCTGAATGAAATTAGGGTCGAAAAAACTACCAAAAACCACGACTTTTTCTGGTATATTATGTCGGTCAATACAATGTCTGACATTCAAAAACTGTTCCCAGAATCCCAACCTATGATGCAGAACACCAAATTATTATGTCCGTTTCTGAATATATTTAGCATATCTGCTCAAGTCCGACATCCAAAATTGTACCTACTCCGGACTAATTGGAGCCGAAAAAAACGAACATCTTTTTCTGATGCAGTGATTGTGTTTTACACATCGGTCAACCATGGTCAAACTCGGTAAACTTCGCGTTGTAAGCTTATGCACCTTCCTCAATGCATCTGAACGTAATCACGGTGAATAAAGATTACGTTCACGTACCTCACCAAGGGTTTCAGTGTCGTTTTATTTGGAAATGGTTGCGATGTCATACAATTTGACAGTCGATCGGGCGACATCCCCCACGAACTCTTTTGAACTCCCCCGGATTGTACGCGAAAAAATATGCCGACCGCTCCTCGGACCCTATCGGCAAACGTTGCCAGGGTATTCGTCGATTGTTTTACATTACGTTCGAATGACCTTGCTTTGGTTTGGAATCTCCACCCTCTGACCGGAGCTCAGAGCAATTCAAAACCTGTTTGTTGAAGGCACGATAAAGTTGCTGCGCTACTTGCCAAAATACGGAAACATCAGTCGGTACCCTCCAAACTTCGTATGATAACCCTAATTATACAAGTAAGTTTAGGCTATACCTCGAAAATACCGATAGTTGTGGTTGGAGGATGAACTAGCCGCTTTGCGGTGCTTGACGGTTCTAGTCATTTATTAGATTACTTCTCACAACTTGTGAACAATAAACATTAGTCCGATGTATCTGGGGAACGTAGGCAAGCTTATATTATGAATTAGGACACGTCCGATCTCAGTAATGACTCATCGTCATTTTTTTTGCCTGGTAAAGCCATTAGCTCTGGCGACGTGCCGAAACGAAGGCTCCAAAATCGGTAGTTTTCCGTGATTTATTTTATTTATTTATTTTATTTTTCTCGGAACTTTTCTTTGAACAATTGTCATTCCCGATCGACATTATCACTAGGTAATAAAATATGCCTGCGTTTAGGTTAATGCACGTTTAATTATCAAATACCGTCGCGTCGAAGTAACAAAACAGGTTTTTTGCGTTTTTTTCTCGAATTGACGTGGTCTCTATGCAAAGTATAGTCTGACATTCAAACTGACCCCGTCTCAATCAAACTTGGCCTACTTCGAAAATCCAAAAATTACGTCTTTTTCTGATAACACTTTACATGTTCGTCTGCACCTAATGAAGTCCGACATTCAAAATCGATCCGCTCCGAACTAATTGCGACTGACGATAAAAATGTCAGATGACTTTTATGTCTGCATATGCCCAGTGCAGTCTGGCAATCAAAACTGTTCCCGCTTTATACTGTACGGTTTAAAGCATGCAATGAACATTACGTTCCTGTACGTCACCAAAAGTTTTCTGCCTTTTTTGTGAGAATGTGGTTGCGACGTCTTTTTGTTTCGACAGTTGAGCGAGCAACATGCCTCTCAGTAGAAATTAGAAATAATATGCCAATAGTTCGAACTTTTAAAGCGACAAAATATCGCACCGGTGTCTGCTCTGCCCGGTTTGGAAAAGCTTATCGTTATGTAAATTCTATGCGGGTAAAGAGGGAACGTGATACGGGTAACGCACGTAAAGTTTTGCTATATTACATTAGAATGATGCTGTGATTTACAATGTAAACACAATGTTGACCTAGCATTTGTTTTTCAATTTGTACCGGCGCTCTTATAGAGCAGACCACGGTCCCTCTATCACGAACAGTTATATAGAGCAGACATAATTTGTCATTGGCGGACTGCTTATGAAATGAGTCGAAGTCCAGGGTCGAAGTAAATCTCGATTGAAAAGTATGCGATATTTCACAGCACAAATTCATGTCAGTATAGCTTGAAAACGATATTGAATAAGGTAATTATACACTTATGCAATAAATTTAAAGAAACAAAAATAGAAAATAATAGAATTATTTCCATGAACTTGAAAAACTTACACAACCACGAAAGTGCTTTTTTCGAATCACCAACTGCTTTTTCCTGTTTATAAACTCAATCACCCGGACAAACAGCGTGCTGCTGGGTTGTCTATCATCGTTATTATAGTAGTCGCCACCGAAGAACGATGAATGCTCGATTCAACATATCAGAAAACGCGATATTCAACTGTTTGACTGAAGTTCACGTATTTCTTTACTTGTACAAGACTCGAACCTCACGATTTTAGAATGACGCATTCAGTTATAAGCAGTGTGCGAAATTAACGTCGGTCCGACGGTCCGAGACCGACAGATTTCTCGTCGGGCCGAAGGTTTTTGGCAACATGTCGGTCCTTATGACCGACTGAAATTTGGAATAAATGATGAAAATTTCTCCGTCAAGACCTGTATCAGATGCAGATGATGACTGACTCTGAATCATGCGATTCAGACTTGAATGTCATGCACCTATCAATGTTTTCCACCGTGGGAGTGCGGGGCAACAGGGGATATTGATCGCACTTCGTGTCCTGGTAGTGGGGAATTTGATCTCTATGGTACACCAGACCGGGGGTGGTGGGAGTTGACAATGTCGCAACATAGTAATTTTTTGTCTTGCGACTTTTTACATTTACAAAAAGTCTAACCCCTCCGATCGACGCGCATAGCACGGTGCAACTGATTACATTCAGATCAGTATGAATTACGTCCGTGCATGCAGATTCTAGCAATGATGGAATGGATTGATTTTGGTGCAACAATGTGACACAATATTATAATAATACTCGTCTAGAGAGTGTAACCCTGGTAATGTTAGCATATCTGTGTCATATGATAACAACACCCAGTACTACTTCAATAGTTCCACACTTTAAGTGTCGGAATTTACATGTACACAAATGTACATAATACAGCCCTTCGTTTTATCAAACTGACTCTATTTTCTTTGCTTTGATTTTTCATTGAAGCGTTAAAAACATAAACGGTTCACAGAAGAGTTTAAGACAAAAACCTACTACGAGAACAGTGCTGTTGACTAAACATATTTGGTTTTGAACATGGAGGTATTTGTTTACCTCTGGAGGTATTTGTTTACCTCAAGTTTTGAACAAGGACTAGATGTTACACGACAGCCCAATTGCACTACCTGCAGTCGACAGTCAAGTTCAAGTTTCGCTGCGTTTGTTTGTGGACCGCTAGAACATCTTGCTCGCTTGTTGGTTTTAACCAAAGTTCACAAGGCCGACTCTTACCACGACATATCGTGATAACAAGTGGGCATTTTATAAAACAGAGCGACTTATCATTAACAGTTTTGTCGAGTTGCACTGTCTGTCGTGTATACTCTCAGAGGCCGAGAGTAGGGCTTCAAATGTTTCGATGTATACCGTTTTACGACAGGCAGGCAAAACTCAGCGTCATCATGGACTGTAGGCCTAAATGTCGCAAAAATTACGTCTTTTAAGATTTTACGGTATCATTAACTGATTGTGTCGATGGTTTTCAGCAGTATCGAGGTCTGTCAAACTTTTCAGAGTCATTTTAATAACTTTACGTCACTGTTCTTATTAATATGCAAAAATTAATATTTGTCCGCATTTTTAGAAATTGAAATTGCGCATGCAAAATCGACGAAAACAAATCTTAGTAGGCGACTGCTAGTGTAACAATGAATAATAAAAGGCATATTCAGGACTCAGAGTACAACCTGCAAAAACGGCCATGTGTGCAACATTGATAAATTTGTCCGCATTTCAAGCTGTGTGTCCGATGTCGCGCGCGTACAGCTATATTTAGGAACAAACGTGTAACCGTGAACAGCGCTATTGTACACAGCAATGTAGAGAACACCATTCCCCATAGAAAGTTACGATAGAAAAAATTTCTCGCTATCATCAGCCACATGTAGCCATGCCAGTGCATGAGCCTGTATTCCCCGGCCCCTGGGTGTTTGACATCATTTATAGTCCGAGAGTAGGGGATTTGACATGGCTAGGAAAAATGTCAAATTCTCCTGTTAGTCCCGTTGTCTCCCCCCCCCCCCCGGTGATGGAAAACATTGATAAATGTGTGCGCAGCATGACCTTGAGGAAGATGAGGGCTGTGATCTTTTTCAGATTCCTGATCATGTAGATGAATATTTCATGATCATTCATTTACACTATTCTGCAATCTATGTGAAAAATAGTCCTTTGGAGTGAATACTTACTGACTCTATTGATAAAAGGATATGAAAAATTAAATATTACAACATTCAAAAGCATAGTATCGGTGGAGAAGTTGACTTTAATGGTCGTTAACAACTGCATTTATTGAGGACCGGCAGTTTTCTGTAAGGACCTGAAGCTTTGGCTTGGTGCAGGTCCTTATGACCTGAAGCTATTTCTCTTAATTTTTTACATGCCTTTCACAAAAGTAATATAATTATTTCTGTTCAAGGGCGACACGCTTCCTCCATCGATAGTAGTCGATCGCGACCTTTCACAGGTAGCTTGTAACTGCGACCTTGTTGATTTTTTACATGATTCCCATATTCAATATGTTTTAATTTGTGATTTACGGCATAGAAATACCTGATGAAGAATTAGTCGATGTCGGGACCTCAAAATAATACTCTAATTAATGGGTGACCATCCTTTGAAGCAGTCTCTTCTACCGCCATGCACTTGATTGACCTTTCTATTTTATATCGGTGGCGTTATTTTCTTATTTACTTCGACGATTTTGAATTTCAATCGTATTTTGTGATACAATCATGTAGCGTTCAACAGTAATATTGGGTCAGTACAAACTGAGTACGCTGGGTTTTTAACGCCCAATTTGGCAATAAAGTGAATACGTTTGTCCATTGACGCACATGCATAAATTTCAGCCTTGAGACAGGAAAGTGAACATCCGCGTGGTCCGACAAACGAAACTAGCTATGAAATGGCCACGACGTCGATGGCTCCTGAAATCTTTATCACATGATAGATGTTCTAACAACTACTAAACCGCGATTTGTTATCATAAACAGTAGAGTGGGCTCCCTCTACTGTCTATAGTTGAATTGCGTTAATTTGGGCATCTTTAGAGGGGACGGTGAGAGGGTAATAGAACCAAACTCATGATCTGTGACACAATTTTGTTTACTTTACTATTTTACCATGGGTTTGGTTTGTGTTGATTCTGGTTGGTTAGCCGTCCCAGGGCCTGGGAACAGTAGCTGCAGGCTTGTCAAACACTAACTGGTGTCATCAACAGATTAGTCAATTAGGGCTACTTATCTAACCGGTACACTGTGCCAAAAGTGAGAAATCCATTGAGGATTCTTCTGTATATTGTTCTGGATACTTCAAGAATCCACCAGAATACTAAAATATACATTATGTATGCCAGTGGATTCTGGTGGTCAATGGATTCTGTCGGATACGGAACAGAATCCATTGCTTAATCCATTGCAGGATTCTGCTGGATTCACGTGTTATCCATTATATATGTATTTCAGGATACTACTGGATTCTCTAATTTATAGAGAATCAAGGGACCAGTACTTTTGGCTTGATTGATTACATAATAATGGAAGGGACAGTTGCCGCATATATCCATACTTATTATTCACCAATTTTTACATAATTATCCAACACTGGCTTCGGGGGACCTGGGGTGTGGGGGTGGGGGTGGTCCTCAAATAACAGTAATGCTTTGTAGCTTTTGACTCATGTATTTCTACTCATACAGGCATCACATACACTATATATATATATATATATATATATATATATATATATATATATATGTGTGTGTGTGTGTGTGTGTGTGTGTGTGTGTGTGTATACGCAATGAGTATTCTTTTTACAAGTGAAGACACCAATGTAATGATGCTTTCTACAGCAAAATAGAGTACAGATTGCATCTGAAAACTATACTGCAATTTAGATACACAAATCCAAGATCACTGTAAATGATTCTTCTTTATTCCAAACGAATGTGTAAATGTTAGTAAAATAAATAAAAAATACAGACAAAAAACATTCAGAACAATTTCCTGAGACACATTCAAAGTTATCTTCATACTGTAAAAAAAGAATTTCCATAGCCTTGATAACTCTAATATCAATTAATGCAGTCACTTTTAAATATGCCTGAGCCTAACAGGGAGAAATATGGTTCATCAGAACAATTTGATATCTTACCATTATCATCCCTATTGACCTGTATACAAAATTTTGAAGCAATCTGTTGACCTGTTTCAGAGAAATTATTTTAAACAAAAACAGGAAAATAACCCAAAATACAACAAGCAACTAAAAATCAGCTCAATTAAACCCATATGACAATTTTAAATTATAATAGAATTCATTGTTTCACGGCCTGATCTGTGAAAATAAAACACAGTGAATCATGTGTCCCAAACAGCAAAATAGTGAAATTAAATCCTGGTGAAAATTAATGCTCTTTACAGTATGCTGTAAATTTTGGCATACGTTAAAAGATATACATGTGTAGTATTCCTAAGTTTTGTACAGTAAGTTTGTGTCAATTGAGATGTGTCAGCTAATGACTGTGTAATTCACCAAATTACAAGATCAACTATGTGTACCTTTAAATATAGAATAAAAAATCATTTCAAGAGTTTCTTGATTGAATATGAAGCACTCAAGCTATCTACACAGCAAGAAAAGGCAGACACATGCCTGTAACAGAGGATAATCATTACCTGTAACAGGCCCAGAGAAATAACCTTTTTTGCAAGACCAGTAAAAACTGTCAAATTTTAGGTGTGTAAATTCTGATTCATGGTGGTACAGGATTGTATACAATGCTGTAAATTCTGACTGTATCAAGACCTATAATTGCAGCACTGAACCACCGGTGTGCGTACAGTGGTGTGTCAGCTACAGGGCCTGAAAATTTGGATGGATTTCAGGGTGTAAATTTGTTGTAAAAATTGGCAAATTTTGATGATTGAAGCAGAAAGAAATGTTATTGTTTGAACACTGAAAAATTTCAGACCCTGTTAGAGATCAGTGTTCACAGCACTGTGTACAGGTGCTGTAATTGGTAGAAATACAGCCATGTGTTTACAGTACTTGATACAGACATTGCATCAGCCCCTGATAGAACTCCTTCTGTATTTGCTGACACAGACCTGTAACACAGTTTGTATCAGGGCCTGTGCAGGAACTGTCTCAGGGGTGAATTTTTTTGTAGTGTATGTTTAATTAACTCTTACTTATCACATACATGTATGTGCACTGTTAAATTGTAGCTTTTGTTCAGTTCATCAAAATCTAAAAAAGTAGGAAAAATTGCTCTGAAAAACACAATATTGCATATCTCAGGACAAACTGATTACTGCTTCAATTATATTATCCTAAGAGACCTGCATTTAAAATTTCAAAGCAATCTGACAAGCAATTTCAGAGAAATTTTTGGACAAGAAATAGAAAAATACCATCAGTAACACGGTGTGGCTCACATTTGTTTCAGCATGTTTAAACACTGTAACTGCACCTTGATAAATTCTTGAGGGCACAAATCCAGATACGTCAAAGTGACAAATTTCAGCAGTACTTCAAAGATGTACTTGTGAAGTATTTGTAAGTTATGCCTTGGTTATACTAAACTTTTCTTGGTGTAACTGACCTGTGCCAGCTAATGACTTTATATTTCACTGAACTTACAACACCAGCTCTGTGTACTACTTTTCAAGTAAAGCAATTAAAATTGAGAACAAATCAGTTGTTGACCAACAGAGGGATGATGGATAATTACTCAGAAAAGCTATGCATCACTGTTCTGTCTCACACAATTGTCACTGAACTGTTTTTATCAGGTGGTCTCTCACTGGCTCTGCCATACTTCCTCTGCAGTATGTAGTGTCTTGAATTAGAGTCATTAAGCATTCGCTGATTGAGTGTGTCTATCCTGTCAGATCGCCAAGAAGGCCTGGAGGCAATTATCCTTCCATCTGGTGGGACCTCCTCATCAGACATCAGGTCTGCAGTTACATCATTCCAGAAACCCTTCTCATCTGCATTGATCACTGCACTTCTCCTCTTTAAAATCTGTAGGTAGAAATGATAAATGATGGTTATTTAAAATAATGCAAAGAGTGAGATAAATGATGGCATAATACTTACAGTCACTGCCATAACTAACAATATGGTACATTTGATATTTTAAGATCAACTCTGGTATCATGACTTATTACTGATTTGAACATATTATGTTGCCTTCCATTCCACCTATGCTTAGGAACATAGGGAAATTCATGTATCATTTTAACATTGGCATCCTTGTCCAAAGACCTTTGAGCACATCAGAATGGAACTGTCAATTTACATAACCCTCAACTAAAGTAAGTCTTGCTTTGTTAAATTTTATTTGAACCCATTAGTACATTTGTACAATTATTGTGACAAAATTGTTGACTCTGTATATCTAATAGTGCTAACTATGCAAAGACCCCAACCCATACTACAAACCCATACTACAAATATCCCATGATTCATTCTGATTTGTACCAACAGAGATTCCCTAGTCAAGCCAGGCATAGCTCACATGTGTAGAGAAAACTGTAGACTACTAAAAATAAAAATTTTGAAAAAATGCTTTGAAGGAGACTCATTGTCAATAACCATTTCAAATGATTTTTCAATATCATGCATTATTTAGAGTACATATAACACAATGGGAACTAATTTGGGATAATTGGATGAAGTAATGTCGATTTCATCTACAAATGTAACCTCATCTACTTTTCTTTTTATGTTATGCACTTGTTTTATGAGTATTTGGTAATATTGCAACATTCAACTATAGGGCACCTAACATATTTGAGAAATTTGAAAAATATGAAAATCCAATTATCCCAAATTAGTTCCAATCGTGTTATATACATTTTATATAATTTTCAAGAAATTATATAGACAGCCATACAGAAAAGTTTGAAGTATAATAGAGATACTTGAAGCATGGACTGGCTTGTTGTTGAATACTGTTCAATAACTGTCAGTTCAGCCACTAAGTAAATACTAGTTCAAAACTATATCCTTGTTCCCAGCGGGTGCAACACTGAAGCTGTTTTGACTATGCAAAATGTTTTTATGAAAAAATGTATATTAAGTTACATTTTGTGAATAAGGCAAGAGTTTTCTTGCACACAGTTGGTTGTTCCAAAAACAGTTTCGTATAATGTTAATAAAAGATAAAACTATGGTATGTAATCTGGAACATGTTATCAGAGCATAAGCTTGTTTCATCTTTCAATATTAAATTTGCAACAAACTCTTGGACATGAGTGTGTCTTGTGATATTGTTTCAAAGTTGTGTTCCCTGGCAAGGTTCATAAAATACACTTCATGGATTCCTTCAACAATATTTTGGCCAGTTAAAAGCTGTTAAAAGTGTTAAAAGCTCATCCTGAGTTTGACTATGCTATTATTGTATGTTATGTTATGTACATTTGTGTTTTGAACTCAATCTAAGAGCCCCTTTAGTTGTTTCAACACTACAGATAAAGTATGGCATAAAACTTCGCCTCAGATCGCCTCTGTATCGTTTCCGACATTGCTGTCGCCTCAGTTTGTTTATTTTCTATATCGTTTCATTACCGCCTCTGTATCAGCCTTGCATTGCTTCCGCATCGTATCAGCCTAAACATCGCCACTGCATCGTATCAGTCAATTTCATGGTCCCAATTGGCCACGGCATATTATTCACTCAAAAATGCCACAGCAAAGTTGCCGCCTTCGGAAATTTCGCCGCCTGGCATTGCCCATGTTTTTGAGAGTAAAGGTATACAAAATGAAAGATCAAATACATGTGTCCAACCCCATATGTCCAACATTATCCATTCATGAAATGTTGCTTCAACACACAAAAATGGGAACAAAGTTGAAACATATTGTGATTATAATGCGCTTCTTTTACGAATTGCTTTTATTTGATATGAAGTTTGTATACCGTTTTATTTGCGAACATTTTTGTAACAAGATAGCACTCTACCAGGGACAGACATTAACGGTTGCAAGTGAAAGTCGCGTTTGGACAACTGCAACTGAAACACCAGTACGGGTTGCCCGATGAGACAAGTGTCAAAAAGTGACGTGGGACAACTTTTCCACTGACTAGAAACCAGAAATGTGTGGTACTGTGTGCGGATTACCATTTTAAATGACTAAATTGTACGTCCTTGAAAGCGCACAAGAAAAACTGGCCGTACAAAGTAAGGACAATTGCTAAAATAATAACTGCAGTGTATCATATACTAGGTTAACACATATAGTGATGCCGCCATGAATTCTCCTAACGCTTTACACAGTGACCTTTAAACCCGATTGACGTGAATAAATTATGATGTAGAGGAAGTCCGTGACCTTTAGTCACAACACATTGATAACACTCTGATAGCGGGAACTTCCAAGTGTTTCAATAATTGCAAAGCAATTCATACTATAGAGTTACACTCCCAACCAATTATCCATCACAAATAAAATTAATTTTAGGCAAACTATCGCACCATGCGCATACGGTATAAATCTGAGTTGGCCTACATATGTCACGCCGCGCCAATCACTCTAAATCACGTACCCACATCGTCCAAGACGTTCAAATTCATGATTATTAACCGATCATTTACCTTCAACTAGATAAAATCTTGTCTATATTCTCAATTTTCGATGACTTTTGACGAAATGACATCGACTTTTCATGCCCGATATCTCATATCCGATGTCTTTGAGTTCCGTGAATGAGGCGATGCGCTAGTGAAACGATACGGAAACGATACCAAACAACCGAGTGAGCGATGTTGGATTTGGGGTTGGGCGATGCGGAAACGATACGGAAACGATAATGAGGCTAAAAAAGCGAAGCTTTGGGCGATACTTTATCTGTATGTTTCTCCAAAATAATTTGCAGGGTTTACACATTTCATTGTGATCTCAAAATTGACATTGAATAAGCTGCATAACTATCGATTACATCTGTATCTTCAAGGGAAGGTTAACAAGCGACCTAGCGGCCGATATAGCTCCGCTGTGTTTATGTAGAGAATAACTATTTTTGACACATGTTGGTGAAGAAGGTGGAAATCTTTGATAGCTCATTTCAATGGCCAGAAAAAAGAGGCTAAAATATCTGCAAAAATATACAATTGAAGATTTCATCATAATTTGAATTTTTACATCGGATCATTCCAAAGAACACGTCCACTAAAGCTATCTGACGAGTAGTTTTTAGAGAATAAAATTTTCTGACCAAAAATGGCAATGATTGTCCCCTAAAATAAAAATTGCAGATTTCACCATAATTTTAGTATATCACATATTACAATAATCCCTTGGAACCTGTATACCAAATATCAAAGCTATCCACTTGCAGTTTTTGAGAAACAAATTTTTTTAACAGAAATAGCAAAAATTGCCCCAAAATATACAAAATTGCAGATTTCATCATAATGTCAAAATATCAAATTTAGTATTCTGTAGGAACCTGCATATCGAATTTCAAAGCTATCAGACCAGTACTTTTTGAGAAATACATTTTTCGACCAAAAATGGCAAAAATTACCCATAAATAACAAAATTGCAGATTTCATCATAATTTCAATAAATACCATTAAGTTCATCGGTAGGAACCTGTATAACAAATTGCAAAGCTAAGTTACCCTAAGTAAACTGCACATCAAATTTCAAGCAATCCGACGATCGGTTTCAGAGAAGATGACTTTTTTACCAAAAACAGGAAAAATTGCCCCAAAAATACAATTATGGAAATTTCACCACAATTTGAACAACCTTGACTGGGGTTACCTCCAGGAACCTCTATACCAAGTTTCAAATTAATCTGACTTGAAGTTTCAGAGAAGAAGATTTCTTGACCAAAAACAGGAAAAATTGCCCCAAAAATACAATTATGCAAATTTCACCACAATTTGAACAAACTTGAGTGAGGTCACTCCTATGAACCTCCATACCAAATTCAAAGAAATCTGACTTGCGGTTTCAGAGAAGAAGACCATTGTTGACGGACGGACGACGACAGACAATCAGTCTATCGGATAAGCTCCGCGTCTCTGACAGCGGAGCTAAAAAGGCAGATTTTGTCGCTTAAAGCTGTTAGGTGCTCTGCAAATGTATAACCAAATATCAAAGCTGAACTAAGTAAAATTGATTTTACTTGTGTCATGATGGTTCTACCATGTACATGTACTATAATTCACCAACACTGGTGCTTTGGTTACCTTGTCCTTCAAAGTTCACTGGTTTAGACTAAAAAATTATCAGTGCAGACTTTGTAGTACATACCTCTCTTATTCTCCTGTTGTTGGCATGCCTTTTTGTGTAACTCTGTCTTTCCTTGAGACACTACCCTTTCCCTACTTTTTCAGTGCCTAATAAACATCTCCAGGGGCCTGCAACTTGCAAGGATATAAATAAAAGAGTTAAAAATCTTACTGTGAAAAATCAAATATCTGAAACACAGATGATGAATCATCATATTTCATGTGACAATAATGACAATGAATAATCATATTAATCTGAATATCAATTGGTATTCACATTTGAATCAGACAATAGCATTCCCATGGCCTACAAAGGCTTGACATCATCGGATTCCCACTGCACTAAGCATGGATGAAAGATTGACTCTTTTTACATCCATGGTTATACAATAATACAAAATGTTCATGTTGAAAATAAGACCATATTTCATTTGATACAGAAATTGCATTAATTTAGAAAGTTAGAAATCATTAATGAAGTGATGCAAAATAAAATGACATACCATGTTTAGGTAAGATCAGAATTATTCTCATGTTTACTTTAAGGCAGATGAGTTGCAACTTTTGACATTATTTTTATGATTTTTATATTTAGATTAAAATCAGTTCATAGCAAATTTCTACAACTCAGAGATGTTTACTCTAGTATAATTATCCACAGAGTTGGACTGCATGAGGAGATTCTTGTAAGACAAATAATAAATGGGTGCCGCACCCAAATATGGCTGCCTACATGCAACTACATGATAAACAGCGTAAATGGTGGATGTACACATTTAAATCTTTACAAATACAACATGGTGCAACCCACTGAAAGGAAGGGAAAGGGATTCACTCCACTTAGAGGAAAAATTCTTGTTTTCACCTATTAATTATGGCAAGATTTTGAAAATTGCGGGAAATTTAAAATTAACAAAGATGTGCTCAATTTCTTGTCTATTCTGCCACAACCAAATGCTGTTGAGGCACAGTTAATGACTATATATCGTTCAATTTGTAGATTGCAATGAATATCTGAAGAAATTGAAGGTACTTTGAGGTTGGACAAATTTCACAGTGTTGCAGCTCACGGCCTTTTAAAGCCCCAATAGCAGTATCTTTAAGCATTATTTTATGCGCTAACCCTTTTCCTGCCAAGTCCATATTTCACCATCAGGTCAAGATGGTTAAAATTAATGAAACACAACATATTCCATATGGTGTATTTTAACATAATATTGTACATTTGAAGGCTGTAGAAACATAAATATTGTAAGCTTGATTTTTTTTGGACTAACGAAGCTATAACAGGCCAAGCCAAGCAGGTGAAAAAACGCCATGTTTGGGCTCAATACCGCGTTTTACTGTGACTTGGCTGATTGGAAAGTAATAGTCTTAATACTGTCTGGCAGGAAAAGGGTTAACTTTCAAGTTGAAATAAGTTTGTGAGAGTGTATAAGGTGGTGTGTAAGAAGCTGGGTAGAAAGGACTGATGTAGTGTAGAGCTGTGTGCATGTGACATGGCTAATGAATGTAAACAAGACAAAATAGACTGTGCATAATGGCGATAGGCTAGTTGCGACTTGGATTTTAATGCCAGTAGTTGATGCACCCCTGTTTTAGACAAAGGTGATGGGGCATGCCCTCAAATTGAAGCGTCTGCAATGTCTACCACCCATACAAAGGTTGAACACTACAAGGCAAGCATCCATGTAGGGCCAGCTATGATCGTTTTGAACAGCAATATTTTAGGTCGGACATATCTGATTTTCCAGAGAAACAGCGCTATGTAAAACCCTTAGGTCAGAACCAATGATCATTAATTTCCAAATACATACAAGTTAACAGTATGTTTAAGAGTTGATATATACTTTATTTAAAGCTCCATAAGCTGTATCTTTTGGCTATTTTTCAGAACTTTTGTTTTGTGGTTTTCCTACACTTTCTGCATTGAATCCCTAATTCGTAATTTAATGCCAAGTATTTAGCATGTCAACACAACCTAAATGAGTATAATCTACGAAATTACGGTATTGTTGAAAATTGCATTCAAGCCTGGACTAGAATTCATTTGTAAACAATAAACAATGATCACTACACACATACAAGCTGTGTTGACAAAAAGAATACTTGAAATTTCAGCATGACAAACTTTTAGGATCAGACACAGTAGTTGATATACAGAAGCAGAACACTGAAAAACTTGCAACAAGTTACAGCTTATGTCCCTTTAAATCCCACGTTGACAGAATATAGTAATTTCCACAGAAGATTCAAGGGTTTTACATGTGTGTTGATGTCCCCCGAATTTCTAAAATGGTCCCCTTGGGACAGGAGTAGGGGTTTACAGTGACCCCCTGTTTTGACATCCCAGATTGAACACTGACAGAGGTGAATGTTTTCACCTGTGACGTTGCATGTTCTGTTCCTTAGGAATATTACCAAAATCAAAATGACTGTTAAAATTTGAATTTACTCATCATATGTTTCACAAATGTATGGTTTCCTACTGCAGTAAAAGCCAACATCCTTCAGAGCTGAAGTAAGTTTGTGAAAATACAGTAATTTTGGTGTATGTGCAATTTTGCACAAGGTAAAGATTGTGCTGTGATTAAATATTTGCCCAAACATGCAAACACTGAGGATACTGTGCATACCTGCACTGAAATCTTCACATAAAGTGCACAGAGTAGTCTAATGTATAATGCAGAGCGCTGAATGTTTTCAACTTAGACATTGTATGTTCTATGTCCTTAGTAATATTACCTATTTTTGAAAATGGGGAATTGCGAGGTGTAAGTCTTCCTAAAAGTTTATTTTCTAGAATCGATTTTCATTCTAACATTACTCAAACCTAGCGGCCGATATAGCTCCGCTGTGTAACTAAGGATCTGTCGCATACAGTTGTCTAGCATCATTCCTTGCAAGCTCTATTTTGGAGGCCAAAAGAGTACGCGACAGCTTTGAAAAGAAATGAATTTTTATGTATAAAAATGTGAAGAACCTTGAGGCTCCCACCTCAATATCAAAATGTTTATGTTACAAAATATTTTGGTCTCGACAAGTTTATCCAGCAAAATCGCTGTAGTGAATATCGCCATGCATTCTGGTCATTTTGGATAAAATTAGCATATTTTTAATGCAAATTCACGTACTTGTCACATTTAAGGTGTCAGAGATTCAGAGATTTTTTGTAATTGATATATTTACCAGCAACGCGGCTCGGAGCAAACAGGAGCTGTTTCCAGACCGGGGTGGAGGGACGGTGATTCACTTCACATTGTATCTATGAGGAAACCATTAAATCTTATTTTTCAATACAGAACTAGCCACATCTGTGTATTTATAGATGCTTGATTATTGATATTAATGTACTTATTAATATTAGACTGAGACTGGTTACTAGTGAATCATGAATGTTGGTGCACGAAATTTGGTTTTTCGAATAGTACCGGATGGTGAGAATAGCGTTTGAAAGCAGATGTGAACAACAAATATGCTATTGGACTTTCACCCAAGTGATTACATGTTTCTAAAGGTTTAGGGTATTCTTTGAAAGTTCAAAGGTCAAATAAGAAATTTTACGTCAGTTATTAATAAAACATCAAATAAGACTGTGACACAAAGGACAAATGAAAGTTGGGGGCAATCTTTTTCTTGAAAACACTTTTGAAGGGTGATTATTCTATATTTTCGAAACACCAACACCAGAACCCTAACACCCCCCCCCCCCGTAATTTCTGTACAGTCCCTCGCCACGAAAAGGTTACATTAGCATGAAGTTGCCTGGGAATTAGATGTTCATTGTTTATTGAAATTTTATCAGCAATATCGATGATTTAAACAACACAAACGTTAGACATTTTTGCAAGATAAAGACATTGCTGAACACGTTTATACGAGAAGGAGTAGACGTATGTACGAAAAGACACTTGGGCTGGTTACATATGGCTGGTTAAGAATAAATAAGACAAAGAGGACAAGTTAACTATACATACCTGTACCTGGTATACTGTACACGACCTCCGTCCAGCTGATGCAGGACTCAGCAGCGATCGAGGGGTCGACCTTTCGCTTGTGCGAAAAGAGTTGCCCTCTTCCGTCCAAATTGCTAAAATGGGTTGTCGAGTTTCGTCCCGATTGAACGGAGAATAAACTTGCTGCTTGTCGAACCGTTGAGCTTCTGGTAGTAGCTCTAAACGTAACTAAGTTCATGACATCGACACGATTGGACTCTCCAGTTGTACTAGATTAAAACGTACAGCGTAGTCGTCGAGATGGTCCAGGATTTCAAGGTAGACTGTAGACATTCCTAAACACGGGCGGGACATGTCAGTAAACGCTAAAAGATGAACGACTGGAGATTTTGATCATTGTTGGCGGTACGTGTACGCGACGCCACGCCAACACCACACTGGGTCTTCTGATTGACCTTTGACCAATATGGCTTACGGCTCCTTAGGTTTTCAAATATTCACGAAACGAACTGCGAAGAATTTGATGATAACTATCATTTTTTACTCAATCTTGAAGAAAATGTTATTTTTTCGCTCTCGTTAGACAATAATATTGCTAACTTAGCCCCATCTTTGTCTTACACCAGATAAATGTACAAACTCAAGGGCAGCAGGCTAGAGGGTCAAGTTTTGCCGTGCTATCAGACTGCGGCTTGTATTGTATATATTTTACGCAATATTATCCTCATGAATATTCTGTGTTACGCACACAGACGTGCCAAACCCGTGCACAGAACAGGAACATCGAAAAAAGCTGTTCCGAGGCGATTTTTGAGGGCAGAGGAAATTTTAATTTTGCTCAGGCAGGGAACATGTTTTTAAGTGGCAGGGGAGCAAATTTAGTGTTTGTTTTGTAGGGCAGGGCAGATATCGGTTGATTGTCCTGGGGACAGAGCTTGGCGAAAAACGAGGAGAGAGAGAGCTTTTAAAACGGGGACAGGGGAAGTTGAGTCATGGTGTTTCTGGGGATTGGGACACAGGGCTAGTACTTATAACTTTTCATGTCTGCAGGGGAAAAGGAATGACAACATTTTGAGGGAATTTTTTTCCAGGGCAGGGGAAATTGGCAAGTTTTTTTTCGCCACAGGGCAGCTTCAAAAATTCACAGTAGGGAGGGGAAACGGGCAAAAATAAGTGGGGAGTGGGTTTGAGTGCGGCAGGGTAGGTCGAAAAAGTTTTAGTGGGAGGGCAAATTATGAATTAATTACCCTCTCGACTGAAATTAGTCAGTTCACACTATATACCTTATCATTAGTAAGGACCCCTTTAAAAGTGAATTGTTCGTTGGTTGCACCTGGCTGAACCGGATATTTGGCGAGGTCTTTTTCAAAATAGTAAAAACTAGCAGAATTAGGCCTAATTAAAACTTTGGGTAAGGCCTGCAATCGTGTGTCAGTCATACTAAGAGGTACCAAAACGACTGAAGACAGTATTTCCTAACCAAAAAAACGGGGGTGTCAAAGAAAGTCGATAACTAAATTTTAAAAGTTGAATAAAATATTCATGGTCGTTGCTCACTGTTGATTAATTCGTGGAAAGTATCGTGTCTCCCGACTTTGATTCAACATACCCTCTCTTTCTTTCTTTTTTTTTTGTCGATCGATAAAAGTATTTTAATCTTAATATTCCATCATTTGTAACCGATGTCATATCCAAACCTACTGTATTTAGTTTCTGACGAAAATACAAGGACGTGTCCAATGCGCCAACGTGGTGCAATATGTTTTGAGACATTGAAGAAATATTGTAGTTCGGTCGCGCTCAACCAGGTTGCTCCAGAAGTAAGGATGTCACAACAAGGTCTAGGCGAAAAGATAACGAATCAGTTGTATAAAACACGGTTTTTAGCTGGATATCGTATCTGTTTCAATTTCTAAATAAGCTTTGGAATCAGCCTGGTATAATAACTATCAACCTGTAGGCACCCCCCCCCTATGACGGGAAAAGCGAAATATAAGCACTTTTTTATGCAATTCATCATCATCGGGTCACGGTCGCGATTTCACATGCGGAACTGAGCTCGGTGTTCACCACAACTTGATGTGGGATTTGATGGAGCTTGGAGGTACCGGTGTATGAGTTAGGTAGTCAGAATAACAATAAATCACAAAAGATTTATGCATCAAAATGTACAGATTAATGTGACTGAACTATCTTATGATTTGTTTGCTGATTGACGTTTGGGGCAAGGCGGCGAAAGTCCAAGGCCAAAAGAAGAAGTACGCAGTCGAATCACATATTTTGTAAGAAATAACCACCGGTTTCCATAGGTACTGTGCTCAATCCGGCCCTGACTTATGCTCCCGTCCTGTTTCCAAGAATAAGTTTCTGCGTTGCTAAGCAATGTCGCTAAACAACCTTGACTCACCCCCGAGCCGATTTTTGATGTCGTTGATGCCCCTGGTGAATGTTAATGAGAGTGTATTGGCAATATTCGAAAACACACCGGTACAAAATGTAATGCAGCTCTCCTATAGTTATGTGTCAATTAATCAATTTTCGTCGCAAGTCACATCAATTTTAACAAAGTTGAACTCACAAGAGAGTGTCGTCTGCTGACTGCACATATTTGTCATATAAATGAGCGACATTTGCGATGGCAACCCTAACAAATCGAAACGAGAGCATTTTGCTAAATATTATGATCTTAGTTGTCCGCGGATTATAAGATTATAAAGTTGTTATAAAACGTGCCTGTCTATAGAATTCTTTGGAAGTCTTGATCGCTTACGTCGTACAATGATTCATAATAAACTGGACAAGTAGAATTCGGACGTCCGTCAATTCTAAATCTCTCATGCAGGATTTTTTTACTTAATCAGGCAGTCTGGTATAGACCATCTGTAAAACGCTCCATCTCTATATACTCGCTAACTCTTTGCAATTGGAATGCTATGCCTGGGAAAACAATACGAAAAGTTCAGACATGTCGCCATACGGTATATTTCTATACACTTCGGGGGAAGAACAAAATATAAAAAGCTTCATACTTCATAATTGATTTTATTGGTAATATAAACAGATGAAAGTCGATGTACATCAGCTCTCCTCAACTTTATTACATTTTGACTGTATTTTGGATAGTGTGCGGTTGTTGTGTACTCTTTACATGTAGCTACCGAGGGACACATCTGACTGCGTTTCCGCTGTATATCGTAAATGTTCTTGTTCTGTACAAGTTTACGAGCATTTCGTCTCGCCAGTCGTTAATAACCCGTTCCAAACGCCAATCATGTGATTTTACCCACCCAGCAAACAAACAAAATCTGCCACACATCCAGTTAAAATATTGTTTCACTGCCCTTAAATATCCACTGCCATTAAAAAATAAAACGATTCCCCTGCCCCTTTTCGATGAACAGCTCCGTTGACTACCTGTACCTGAAAATTTAGCGTTCTTTCAACTGTCACTATGGGTCTGGTCAGTTTCTTCGGCCTGGGGGATCCCAGGCTATGGAATTTTACCCGAATAACCGCCGTCACCCCACAAAATGGAGTGGCAATGAAATTAACAAATCACACAAATTGCGTAACTTCTCACCCGTAGGATGGGACCGTTAGAGACTAGTGACAACTGCTTCTGAGAATTAGTCTTTGACTGTTGAGAAGATTTTGCGGTCATGTAACGTCTCTTGTCTTACCAATCAGATATTGTTCATTTATATGTTTATCATCAAGGGGAGGCGTTAGAATCTAGTTTCGCCTTACAGAAGTTTAGCTATGTTTTGTTGATCCTTTGACAAAAATGCTATCGGCGCGTGCCATGGGACCGCAAAGTCATGCAAACACGTGCTTTGATGCAAATACTGTATTGCTGATGCGTCAGTTTTCGGTGCGGAGCTAAATCGTGGCGATCAACAGTGCTCAGTGAACGATGGCTTGAAGCAGGGACCTGGGCGATCTTCACCGCTCCTAAAATTAAAGGCTGTTTTTTTCAGTGAAAACCGACTGTTTTGGAGAATGCCCGAAATGTCACCACCATTATCGTTTCACCTCTTTGACACTGATAGTACTCGCACCATACACCATAGGCGAAAGAAATCAGTCCCCTGGGGTAGGGAGGGGGGTTTATTTGTGCAACGGTTTACCTTATTTTATTTTATTAATTTTGACTGTGATATTTCAAATAAAGTTCAACTCCAAACCATCTGACTGCTTTCTTGATCATCGAAATCTTTATTTGAAATACCACAGTCAAAATTAATAAAATTACTTTTATTAATTTTACCACAGTCAAAATTAATAAAATTACTTTTATTAATTTTGACTGTGGTATTTCAAATAAAGATTTCGACTCCACACCGTCTGACTGTTTTATATATTACCCGACAAGTCCTTATCTCCTCTCCAAACGTGTGTATACACCATTGTAATTGCTCCGAAAACATTGCCAACTTGCTAATCCGTTGTCTGTATCAGCGGATTAAGTGATTGAGTCAACACCACGGGGTCCAGACACTTCGCACCAAACCAGTTCGCCCCACACAACTTCGTCCCAAAACCATTTCGTACCAAAACCACCTCGTCCCAAGTACTACTTCGCCCAACCCCACTTCGCCCCAAGTACCACATCGTACTAAAACACTTCGCCCAAAGTATAGTACCGTCAACTCGTCCTGAAACAACGATGTTACGACGTATCACAAGGTTGTTTTTACCTGCAACTTGGAAGCATTAATGTGTTAGGACATTTTGGCTATCACGAACCATTTATTGTTGCATGAAACCATAAACGATAGAATAAGAAAATAGAAAACACGCAAATGCTACAACTCAGGTGCCTTGCGCGGAATTGCACGATGTCAATTTCGCGAAATGCGTACACTTTCAAGATTTCAGTCCCAGGATGACAGAAGGTGGTTATTTTCAGCTTTAGCAGTTAGCGATAAGTTTCGGGCAAAGTGGTTTGGGGACATGACTTTTGGGGCGAAGTGGTTTTGGTACGAGGTTGTTTTGGTGCGAAGTGGTTTTGGTGCGAAATGGTATGGGACGAGATGGTATGGTGCGAAGTGGTTTTGGTGCGAAGTGTCTGGGAACCAACACCACAGCCGCCCTACACATGTGGGACGAATGTGGTGTTGACGTAATTAATAAGCCAATCCGCTGATACGCTGATACAAGTTGGCAATGTTTGCGCAGCAATTAGAGTGGTATGTGCACTGGTTGAAGAGGAGATAAGGACGTTGGAAACACAGTCAGACAGTTTGGATTCGAAAGCTTTATTTGAAATATCACAGTCAAAATTAATAAAATCAAATAAGGTAAACCGTTGCACAAAAAACCTCCCACCCCGGGGACTTTCATCTGCCCCTTGTGCATACACAATGAACCATTAATTACAACACCGTCCCTCCACCTAGGTGGGTGGAGGGACGGTGATTACAACATCGCTTCAACCCGTGAAAACGACAGGTTGAAATCTCATTTCACATGCATATGTGCAAATCCAAAGCCAAGACGGCTTCATTTAGATGCAAATGAACGAAGGGTGCAGTTGCTAATCATAATATCAAACAAAGGACAGCCGACTTCTAAGAATACCTAACATTAAACTATTTCCCCATCGATCTGCGTATCATAATATGAAAAAGTTCTCTGGGAAGGAAATCAATTCTATAATTTTAGCGTAGCATTACGGTGTTTTTGTCCAACAGTAAAACCATATACAGAAACAAAGCCTGTGGTTAAAAATGAGCTTACGCGGACCACGGTCCCTTGGTGGAGGGACTGTGCACGGACAAGTACAATGAGACATACACTGATTTTCTTGATTTCGTTAATGCTTTCCTCTGACTAATTTTTCTTTGATTTTTTCCTTCTGAGTCCACCAGTAGAATTGAAAGCCATCTAGTCGATCGACACCCGTGACACACTTGTCAGATGTTATCTTCGATACCTCTAATGTCCGATGCAACATTCTCTTCGACAAGCTTGCTTGACTATTCTACCTGCAACTTAAAACTTATAGTGATTTTGTAGCTCATTCCACTGTCATTCTTTACTATTTTGCGTAGTATTTGATAGCCGGTACGTTCTCTCGATACCTCGACACACTTGTCCGACAACCTCTCAAATGGGTTATTTCTCCGGGGAATATATTGGCTATCAAATGCGGACCTGTGAACTTTTATCTCATTTTTGTACTAAATTGAACTGTCTTGGCTACAATGTTTGTCGGCTGAAATATTTTTTTCATGATTGTTTAGAGAGTTTACTGGCGCAATGGTAATTGACACGTTTTGTACAAAGAAAACACCGTTTGAAGGACTTCCTCTGCGGGAAAAGCGTACCCGTTTCACACGATCTACATTTGTTCACCGTCCCTCCACCCACGGAGGGACGGTGATTTGTTGCATAATTGTTCATGTCAGTGGCTTTTCTGCATTTTGGAAAAAAGTTATGTTTCTATCATTTGTCTTTCACTCGTAGTTCTGACGTCGCGAAGGTCGGACGAATTCTGATCGCATGGTTTAGATGTCAAAGGAAAGTTTCACAAACGGCGATTTTCAGAAATTCTCTCGGATATTTGAGGAAGCCATTAGGCCAATTACCTCACAGCCATGATATAGCTGAATGATCTGGGCCTGACCTACACTTTGACAACTGTAATTACCACGATAAAAGTTTGCGTTAAAAAGACTGATAGCTTGTGGAATAAAAGGGTTTGCGTAGCGCTGGCTACCGGTGGCCTCCAGCAGTCGTTTCAACCCATGTCATTACGATCTCAATTTCCGGCCGCAAGTCACATCGGCATCGTGACCTAAGTCGTTTCAGCATCCCTGTTTCGATTTGTTTTGTTTTGTTTTGTTTTTCTTGTTGTTTTTTTTTTTTTTTGGGGGGGGGCAAACTTATCAGTCATTGACTGACTAGTTGTATTCGTAGCTTGATTGACCTTTGCCTTCTTACCTTTAATTTTACGTGCATTTTGTTTTTCTCCAACGGATCCGCCTTCAAGCTTTTGTTTTATCAGCGGCTAGTGCTATCGATAAACTTGTGTCACAGAATTGAAAATGATGTGAAGATATTGTTACGTGCAGAGAAAACGAACAAAAGGGTGAACTCAGCAGTTAACGTTTAAACAAAATTTATTACGAAAATAAAACTAATTGCTAAGTCAGGGATAGAGTACAAGCTTCAAAAGTGTACAGACTACTTATCTCAGCTGGGACGGCAAAGCTCCAGTCTCAGAGTTGTAACAGTCAGTCGGATGAATGAACAGTCCTTTGGCTTGCAGGCTTGAAGCTGCACAAAGTCCACAGTATAAATCCAGCGTTGACAGTGAAGGTCTTGAAAAGTCTTGAGAATGACTACTGCTGGAGTTTAGTAACACACAAGAGACACGATCCCAAAAGTCTGACTGGAAGCTGTGCACGTCCCTTTTATAAAGGCATATAAGAACAATCTAGAACTTTTATTGACATGCTAATTACTGTTCTAAAATTATCTCCCTTACACAACTAATCAACTTTCCAGAACATTCCAAACATGACTAATTGAATTCAAGGTTGTGAGGTCATGAGGGTAGTGACCTTGAGAATGTTCTAGACTAATTGAACTCAGGTCATGATGAGTGTGGGGGAATGACCTACATAACACACCCCCTCTTCAAAAAAAGAAAATTTTTCAAAGAAAAATCTTTCTTTTGCAAATGTAATCTTGAAAAGGATTTAAGTACTCAAATTTTGTTTTACTCTAAAGTAAAGTTTCTTGAAAGTGAACAACAATAAAATTTCTTGAAAGTGAACAACAATAAACTCTAAATACGAGAGAGACAGTCTGCAATTAAATTGTCTCTGCCTTTGATATGTCTAATGTCAAGATTAAACTCCTGTAACATTAAACTCCATCTTAGCAATCTCTGATTTTTGCCTTTAAATTTCTGCAGAAAAACAAGAGGGTTGTGATCAATATAAACCACTATTGGCTGATTTGAAGAAGTAACATAAACTTCAAAATGCTGTAAAGCTAATATCAAAGATAAACACTCTTTTTCAATTGTAGAGTAGTTTCTCTGGGATTTGTTAAATTTGCGTGAAAAATAGCAAACAGGATGATCTATACCATGACTATCCTCTTGCAATAAAACAGCACCAGCAGCCGTATCACTAGCATCTACAGCTAATTTGAATGGCAAAGTGAAATCTGGTGCAGACAACACTGGGGCACTTTGCAGTATGGCTTTAAGTGTATCAAATGCCTGTTGGCATTGCTCTGACCAAACAAACTTTACTTTCTTTTTAAGTAAGTTAGTCAAAGGCTCAGTAATTGTGGAGAAATTTGGACAGAATTTTCTGTAGTAACCAGCCATACCGAGAAAGCGCATCAGTTGTCGTTTGCAGTTTGGTATGGGAAAACTTGAAATGGCACTGATTTTGGCATCAACAGGTTTTACCTCACCCTGTCCTACAGTATGTCCGAGGTAAGTTACCCTCGCCCAACCAAACTCAGATTTGGCAAGGTTGACAGTCAACATTGCTTTGCTCAGTCTCTCAAAGAACTTCCGCATGAGCTTGATGTGTTCCTCCCAGGTGTCACTATACAGGACGACGTCGTCAACGTAAGCTGCACACCCGTCTAGCCCGGATATGACGTCGTTGATCATCCGTTGGAACGTTGCCGGAGAGTTCTTCATTCCGAATGGCATCACCTTGTACTGGAACAATCCGTCTGGTGTAACAAAGGCGGATATTTCACGAGCACGATCCGTCAGAGGGACTTGCCAAAATCCCTTCAGTAGGTCAAATTTTGTCACATACTTGGCTTTTCCCACTCGGTCGATGCAGTCATCAATCCTCGGGATTGGAAAGTGTCTGTCTTTGTTAAAGTGTTGACCTTCCTAAAGTCCGTGCACATACGATAACTGTGATCTGATTTGGGAACAAGTATGCACGGCGAACTCCAGTTACTTTTACTGGGTTCAATAAAGTCATTGTCCAGCAGGTATTTGACTTCTTCCTGGAGATATTTTGCTTTTGTTGGATTCAGTCTGTATGGATGCTGTTTTACAGGCTTACTGTCCCCAACATCAACGTCGTGATAGATGACGTTTGTCCTCGCTGGAACATCTTGAAACAGGTGTTTATATTCATGAGCAGTTCTTTCACCTGGTTGTTGTTGTTCTGGCTGGAGGTGTGCCAACTTTGTAGACTCCAGCTTCTCCAGGATTTCTGAGTTCTGAAGCTTGACCGAGCCCAGCTTTGAGTTTAGAGTATTTTCACTCAAGTCAGTTTCAGTATCACTATCTTCATAATGGTTTGAACTGACTGCACTGACAGGCTGAGTTATAGTAGGATTATCCCTATCCAAATATGGCTTAAGCATATTTATGTGACATAGCTGTTTTTGTTTTCGCCTGTCAGGTGTTATTATGATGTAATTTAAATCACTCAATTTCTTATCAATTAGGTATGGCCCAAAGTAACGAGCATGGAGTGGTTTGCCAGGAATTGGAAGTAGAACAAGAACTTTTTGACCTGGTTCAAACTTCCGTTTTGAGGTGCTTTTATCATATTTGGTTTTCATTGACTGTTGAGATGACTCAAGATTTTCTCTGGCTAATTCACATGCTTTAGAGAGTTTCGTACGAAATCTGACACATATTGCAAAATATTCAGACAATCATCATCGTCTGATAGGAATTTCTCTTTAACGAGCTTAAGTGGGCCACGGACTGTATGTCCAAATACAAGCTCAAATGGGCTAAAACCAAGAGACTCCTGAATTGACTCTCTAACAGCAAAGAGCAGAAAATGAATTCCTTCATCCCACTGCTTCTCTGTGTCAAAACAGTAGGTCCTAATCATGTTTTTCAAAGTTTGATGAAATCTCTCAAGAGCACCTGACTTTCTGGATGATAGGCGGATGACCTATACTGTTTAATGCCTAGCTGATCCATTACTTGTTGAAAAATACCAGACATAAAGTTGGAGCCTTGATCGGACTGGACACATTTAGGGAGGCCAAATAAAGTGAAAAATTTGACTAAAGCTTTCACTATAGTCTTTGTCTTTATATTTCTCAGTGGTATGGCTTCTGGGAACCGAGTTGATGTACACATTATTGT